>NW_007085951.1:126414-135024 GCF_000164805.1 Carlito syrichta
TGGCAATCCACTCACCTCAGCCTCCCAAAGGCGCGGGATTACAGGCTGAGCCACCGAGCCTGGCAAAGCCTTGTTTTTTAATTTTAAGTTTTATTTAAAGAGATGAGGGTCTTACAACGTTGCCCAGGCTGGTCTCAAACTTTTGGCTTCAAGTAGTCCCCCTGCCTTGGCATCCCAAAGTGCTGGATTGCAGGAGTGAATCACTGCTGCCCAGCCTGCTTGTTGTTGTTGTTGTTTTAGTTGTAGAGTATTATTAACGTCTGGTCATAAGGTATGTTAATTGCTACTGGAATGTCTTTGCTTTTAAGACTTCTCAGCTGACAGAGAGCAAGGCAACATACTTGTCTATAATCACCCTTAAATTATGCATATCTATAAATATTTCTGTAGCAAACTACCTGTATCTTTATTAAGTTATAGTATTGGTGTTTATATTAAGTGAACTACAAGTTCATTCTGATGTTTTCAACTCTTCATATATTACCACATAGACATTCTACCTCCTCCCCTTGTTTACCTGTGAATTCTCACTCCACCCATCATCCATTTATTGTTCTGTTGTGGTGTATGTGCATTGAAGTATCAGAATTGTCAGCCTGCACCTTTTAAAAGCTGCAAAACTTCTAACAAATTTTTATCTTGTCTGTCTGTATGTATGTATATATGTATGTATGTTTGTATCTATCTATCATCTATCTATCTATCTATCTATTATCTATCTATCTATCATGTCTTTTGCACTATTTTCATTGTTTTAAAAACCAACTGTGCTGCCCATCAAAAGAGGACTGGATAAAAAATATGGTACATATACACAATGGAATATTACGCAGCCATAAAGAAGGACAAAATTATGAACTTTGCAGCAACTTGGATAGACAGAGGCTATAATACCAAGTGATCTATCACAGAAACAAAGAATCAAGTATCACATGTTCTCATTCATAAGCGCACCTTGAACAACTATCCTAATACTATAAGAAAGGGATTGGCAGTAGTGGGAAACTGCTGGGGAGTGGGAGGGCACACCTCATCAACAAGGGTAGCTGCATAATGAACATTTTTATACCTAAACTTAAATTGTACCCCACATATTTTAAATAAACAAACAAACAGTGTTGATCAGAGCCTGGGTCAAACATTCCTTCTGACTCACTGTCATCCTGCCATTTAGATATGGCTGTGATATGTATGTGAGGCTGGACTCCATGCTCTTAAACAAATCAAAGAGAGGATTTTAGTGAAACTTTCAGTTTTCACTTTTTTTGCCTCAGCTGATCTTGATCCATTTAGTTGGTGCCATCTGGCAATAGTTCTCCAGTGAAGAATCCCATCTGTCAGTTCTTACTATTATCTTGTAGCAGTTACAGTGAAATGTTGGTGCTGGCATTAAAGGGATGTGTAATTTACCCTTGTGTCCTCTTTGAGAACCCAGAAGCTGCCCACACACTGAATCAAAAGCCATAACAGATTTTCACATGGATAGTTTGTTGAGAAGTAGTTTGGCTGCTTCTGTAAGTATTTATCCCATCTTTTAAGTAAAAATGCTGCCCAGAAAAATTTTCCCAGCCTATTTGTTAACATGTGGAAGTTACAAAATATTAGTACAAAATGAGCACATTCAAGGAAAAAAAAGTTCATGAAAAAGAGTCTGAAAGGGCAAAAGAAAAAAAAATAACCCAAGGAAACATTTTTCTACTGCTAGCATTTTGACAAACATATATGGTAGTGTAGGTTAGTAAATACAAAAATCTGGAGTTTTCTGCTTGTCTACCCAGCCACAAGGAAAAATTAGGAAAGTCTTATTCAGTCTTCTCTGTCATCTTCAGCATAAAGCATCTTCTAGCTATTGGAATAGGAGCAAACCAGATCTGACTCTCCATTTAGTTCTTTAGATTTGACTTTCAAATGACATCCAGGATCTTAGGACAACTCACCCTCTCTCCTGTGCCATCCAGGTTCAAGCCATGGTCATCTCCCACCTGGATTATTGCAACAACCCCTGACCTGGTTTATCTCTAGGGCAAGAGTAATTGGCTTAGAAAATCATGCCAGAACCCTCCCACCTTACTCAGAGTACTGACCAGAGTGCTGACTTTGTTTAAGGCCCCATATGTGGCTCTCACTTGCCTACTTCATGGCCCATTGATCTCCTCTGCATCATTGCTGTCTGACAGCACTGTCGTTGCTTTTCTGTGAGCTCACCAGGCAAGTGTCTGCCTCAGAACCTTTGCACGTATTGCTTCCTCTGACTAGAAAATTCTTCCCTCTTAGTTTGGGTAGTTTGTCTCTAACTTCCTCAAGTCTTGACGGAAATGTCATCTTTTCTTTGGCCACCCTATTTAAAATTTCCTCTCCTGGAAAAAAATCCCTATCTCCTTTCTCTGCTTTTGCTCCATAGTATTTATTGCCATCTAATGGACACTCTATTTTATCTGTTTTCTTTATTATTTCCCACTAGAACCTTAACTTCATTCCATTTTGCTCACTGCCGTATTCTCAGCACTAAGAAGCAATGGAATGTGTGCATTGAAGAAGGAGTTAGTGGTTGAAGGACTGTGGCTCCCAGCAAAGATTCAGGAAACCCCTATTACAGCCAGGACAGCACCCAGTGCAAAAGTTAGAAGGGTCAATCTCTTTGATTCTCCATGTCTCCAGCCGTAGGGACTCTGCCCCACTGTGTTGACCCTCCCTACCACACTGTGTTGACCGCTGTCACTCTTCTCAGAACTCACATGTAAAAGAGTACCGCTTCCCCTGTGGGGGCACAAGCAGTGATAATGTAATGAAAGTAAAACCTCATTGTCTTCAATAGGTGCAAAATAGGTGATTAATAAATGATGAAGAGTAGCTGTTGCTGTTTTTATTACTATGATGATAATTCATTTGAGCAACTGTGACGGTTGATGGGATACTGGGCAAAGGATGATATAATTTATTGAGCACCTTTGTTCTGGGCACTGAGTTGAGTTGTACATTAACTCATTTATTTTTCCCAGCTCTGCCGTTTATTACACGTGTGAGCTGGGCTGTTATGTATCCTCTCAGACTCATTGTCTTCTCTTGTAAAGGGAGATCATTATGGTTCCCTCAGTGCATGGTTCTGAGATGCCCACAAAGCATTCAGGGCAGTGGCAGGCATGAAGTTCAGAGTCACTGAAACTTCCAGCGTCTTACCTTTGTAGTCCAGATCTAGGTCCACGGCACGAGGGAACTGAGGCTTTGCCATTTTTTCAGGAATTTCATTGCCGCAACACCCCTTGCCCCTGTTTCCAGAATCCTCTTTATCTCTTGAGAGACAAGGAAGGAAGGACACACCCTGGACATTATTCCGAAGACCTCAGGCATTTTTTGCCCCGTCTTTCTCATGATTCTGGCCAACATCATTATAGTCCTTGGAGTTCATAGAAATGTTGTTTTTAAATCTTATATCTCCATACCTTGAAAAACCTGTGTATGGCTCTGGAATCTGTTATCTATCAACCTCACTCTGACTCTTAGGACATTAGCAGCCTGAGGTGTTTTTTTTTGTTAATTAAAAACAATTTTTTTTTTTTTTTAAGAAGAAGGTGTGCTTTGCTCTTGCTTCTCAGGCCAGGGTGCAATGGTGCGATCATAGCTCCCTGTAGCCACAAACTC
Source organism: Carlito syrichta (assembly GCF_000164805.1). NCBI lineage: Eukaryota > Metazoa > Chordata > Mammalia > Primates > Tarsiidae > Carlito > Carlito syrichta. The sequence goes on from NW_007085951.1 coordinate 130,054, forward strand.
CTGGGCTCAAACAATCCTCCTCCCTCAGTCTCCCAAGTAGAGGGGACCACAGGCATGCTATACTGCCCAGCAGCAGTCTTAGTTTTGAGACACCCTTGCCCTTTTCATTTCTCCCTGTGTTGCTCAAAGGGGTCTCTTTGGTTTTAGTTGTAGTAGTTTATTCTCTTAATCCTGTCTTCTTCTTGGAATTGTATGTCTTTTGAAAAGGCAGCAGAAAAAAATTGCAAAAGATATTCCTATCTTGGAATGCCATAGTGCGAGAGCTTCTGCTACTTGCCTGTTTAATATTCATTCCCACTTTTTCCTTTCTAAGAGAATTCTGGTAATTTTTGATTCAGGATGACAATGTGCTCTGCTGAAAATACTTTCATAGATTTCCTAGCAGGTGTATGCAACGAGATAATATAGTAATCTCTGGGGAGTGTGTCCCTCCCAAGTCACACAGCAAAACTTCATTGGGAAAAAGCCAATAGAAAACCTTCAGCCCTTGACTTGTTGCTGCTGCTTTCTGCTTGGGACTTGGATATGAAGTCTTAAATTTCTGTGGCCATTTTGTGACCACCAAACACAAGGATAAATGCCAACATGCTGGGGATGGCAGTTGAGAAAACTAGAATTCACCTGATCCCTGATGATATCATGGAATGTCTGCAGCAACCCTCACTGCAATGTCACTTATGTGCGATACACATTCCCACAGGGTGTTTAAGCCACGGTTTAACACGTGTTGTACTCTGTGCTGCTGAGTGTATCTGTTTCCAGCTGTTCCTATAGCTAATATAGCTAATGTTCCTTGCTAGCTAATTTAAGTCTAATTTTATTGTCAAGTTAACCACATTGTAGATTATAACGTGAACATATTTCACAGTTGAAAAGTGAATCTGGTTTTGTAAAAGCCAAAGGAAATGGGCCAAGAAAACCATTTCAAACAGAGTTTCAATGACTGAGTTCAGTTACCACTCTTGGTTGGAAAGCCCGAGACCTGGAACTTCAGCCCAGTTCTACTGCCAGTTGGCTCTATGGGCAAGCCACTTAACCTGGGCTTTCGCCTTTCCATCTGCAAAGAAGGTAATTTGAGCTAGACAGTCCTCTCAAAGACCACCAGAGAGCCAGCAGATTGAGGCCTTCAGAGTCTGTATTGAATTAGGCATCCTTGTTTACCTTGCCAAGAGTTTATAGCCATGAAGCCAAACCCAGATTTTGTTCATTAGCTTTGAAAACTCCCTTTCAGTTGGGAGTGGTGTGTGTGTGTGTGTGTGTGTGTGTGTGTGTGTGTGTGTGTGTGTATGTGTGTGTGTGTGAGAGAGAGAGAGATTTTGAATATAAATTGTGAATTGTTTTAACAAGAAACCAGGTTGTATGGTTATCAATAAACATGCATAATGTATATTAATAAATTTATTCACTTGGAATAAATGGGGCCAAATTTCCTAAAGTTCTTTGGAAGCAAGAACATGATTTCTCATTATGATATCTAATTTATTTTTATCTTTGGTTTCTTATACTTAAATTCTGTTTGTTTGTTTGTTTGTTTTTTTACTTGAAAGATCAAACCAAATAAACATAAATTTTTTGTTTTGTTTTTTGTTAATGTTTTTGAGTTGGGGGTCTCAGTCTGTTGCCCAAGCTGGCGTGCAGGGGCACAATCACAGCTCACCGCATCCTCAATTTCCTGGGTTCAGGCAATCCTTCCGCCTCAGCCTCCTGAGCCTGGCTACTTTTTTGAGTTTTTGTGGAGTCGAGGTCTTACTATCTTGCCTGGGCTAGTCTCCAACTCCTGGGCTCAAGCAAATCCCTCCCACCATGGCTTCCCAGAGTGCTAGGATTACAGGCATGAGCCACCACTACCTGGCCAGAAGATTTGTTTTGAAAATAGATGGAAACATGACTCTCTATATGAAAATTACAGGTATATACTATCAATAGGTTTTTTTTTAAAATTAGAATGGGCTTAAGTTTAGGGAGATACTGCGTAGAAAATAGAGTTTCCATATACTCCCTGTCCTAGTTAGATTTTTAAATAGAATTTTTTTAGAATTAAAATGAGAAAATCTAAGCCATGCTCAGTCATGCTCAGTGAAAAAGACTTCATTATATTTTTATCACTCTTTTAAAGTTCTTATTAAAATTGGAAAGAGTATTGAAATTTAGTTGCTTAATTTCCTTTATGTAACATTCTAGTATGTTTTATCAATTTTGGAAGTAATATGAGCAGTGCAATGCATTCCCAAATTTTATTTTAATGTTAAAAGTACAAGGAATTTTTTATTTTTGCCATTAGTCCTGAGAGCTCATTAAATAACCGATATCAATCTTTTACAAAAAGCTGTCTCATTTTGAGGGACATATATTTCTTAGGTGTGTGCACTATTAGTCGCTTAAGACCATCTTTGCAATTTTAAATGAAATGTTTTGCAAATTTAAAAGTTCAAAACCTTTTATAAGCACAAATAATTGTTGCAATATGAATAATACAGTACTTATTCTTTCAATAAGCATCACTTTTTTTTTTTTTTTTTTTTTTGAGTTGGAGTCTGACTATCTCCCAGGCTGGAATGCAGTGGCATGATCTTGTCTCACTGCAATTTTGACCTTCTGGACTCACGTGAGCCTCCTGCCTCAGCCTCCAAATAGTGGGGACTATAGACATGTGCCGTCATGCCCAGCTATTTTTTAAAAATTTTTTTGTAGAGACAAGGTCTTGCTATGTTGCCTAGGCTGGTCTCGTACTCCTGAGCTAAAGCAATCCTCTTGCCTCAGCCTCCCAAAGTTCTGGATTATAGGCATGAGTGACCACACCCGGCCTGATGAGCTTGAAACTTTACCGGAGTAAATATCTTTCAATTACTTCATTTTTGGATTATAATCTAATCCTCAATAGATTGTCCTCAGTAGGGCAAGTAAAACAAGATGCATTTGGTTTTGTTGTTTGATACTTATTGTTAAGTTTATGCCTTAAAAGCTTTTTCAAGCCAAAGCTGGGAGTTTCTGATACCTGCTCCTGATTTCACAAAATGATTTAACAACCTTGGGCCAGGCATTTAATCTTTCTGATGATTATTTGTAAGTGGGAAAACATCACGTAGCCTTTTGGACATTTGTAAATATGGGTATCCAGAACAAACAAATGAGATGCACTCCTTAAAGCTGGAAGTTGTGGTGTCTCAGGTATTGTTCTAAGTGGCTAAGCCTGGTGGCCTGATCTCAGAAACCCTGAGGCATTCACCAGGGAATGGTGTGTTAGTTTTGGATAAGATTACTTTTACATTCCATTCTCCAGCTCTTCTGGGGTTTTGTTTCTTTGTTCTGGCTTTTGTTTTGTTTTATATATATTGTAGGTAAAAGAAAAAATGTTGCATCATTTGCATTATTATGTTATTTTTTTCCTTTTAGTTTATATCTTAATGTTTATCTCTAGAGCTAAGTTACAGTCTCCCAAGATAGGTGGTCTTAGGTGAGGAATTGACAAGAATTCCTCACCTGGGAAGTGGGGTTTATAAAAGATACATGATGCAGCTCTGTGGAGCCAAGATGCAGTGATTTAGTTGTAACTTCAGCCACTACCACAGAGTAGGCTCTCAGTATTCATTGGCTTCTTCCTCACCAAGTGCCACCCATGGTCTGTAGGAGCACCATGTCTCATAATTCTTGGATTCCGTATAACACACACTATAATGCTGTGGGCATCATTAATCGTCTTAATGACCTAAGAAATGACAAGATACAAGTCTTATTCTCCCCTGTGATTTGCCTAAATTTTATGTCAACATTATTTACTGAAATAAGTACTTCCATGTCATGAGACATCTTACATTGTTGGGAGCTGGCCACGGAGGCCCACTGAGCGTTAGGGATCAGGGAGGGCCGTGGACCTCGAGACCGCTAGGACGTGTTCGGGAGCCGTAGACCCCATTTTCCTCCCCCTTTTACCATGCAGCACAAATAACCTAAAGGAACTCTGCTGGCCTAAGCTGAAGACTCTGTGACTGTGACAGGCATGGCTCACTCTAGAAACCCATTGTTCCTGTTTCCCATAAACTGCGGTATCGGCTTAGGTATTAGATATAATTCAAACTCAGGTCACATTTGGGAGCCTTTTATATGGTTCAAGCTTCTTTATAAGATTTAAAAGAATATTTATAGAATTAGTATATACTTAGGGAGAGCTGTTTGCAGCTTTTCAATGGTGAAGATGATTTTCGAGAGTGGCCCAGCACAGAGTTTGGGCTGGACCACATTCCTGAGAGCCCAGCATGTACTTTGGACTGGGCTGCATTCTTTTGGGCCGACTTTAGCTACAGTTAGTGTAAGGTCTCTTTTCTACCTGTTATAGAAATTGAATTTATTTTATTCATAGAAGGTATTGTAGAATAAGTCATGCTATGAATCATGTTAGTTCATACATAATCAATCATAATATTTTTAGGTTTAATAAGAATATAGTTAACTTTAAGAATTTTCATCATCTCCACTTTCTACTATTGAAGTTTTTGCCTTAGTACATTTACAATTTACATTTAGGTTTTAGAAGCTTTGCTGCTGCTAATCAACTTTATATATTAGAATTAAGAATTGGAAAACTTTCATAGAAATTAGGATAGACATATAAGACTTTGGAATAGCCATTTTGTTAAGAGATTGTAGTCTGTTGTTCCAAAAGGTGGCCACCGTGGACCTTGGACTGGGCCACATCCTGTAGGGCCCAGTGTGATCTTTGGACTGGGCCACATTCTTTAGGAAATTGGCTTAAGCTATAATTAAGAGCTTCCGTAGCATTGTATAAGTGGTAGAGTTCAATTTAGTCATCATGGGTATTGAGTGAGCTTTAGAAGTTATTGATTATCAGAACATCATTAGACTAGTAAGGATTGTTACACTGCTTTTGAAGAACATTAACTAGCAAAGGGAACAATGAGACAATCTTGGGGTTTGTTCCTCCTCACACCTAAGCATCTGGTGGGTGGGGGATGG
>NW_007085951.1:135118-180878 GCF_000164805.1 Carlito syrichta
GCCGACGCCACCACATCTTCCAAGGGACTCCCCAAAACTTGCAGGGGCTGGCCCCCCGCATTACATGTCTGAGCTAGAAACAAACTAAAGTGTAAAACACCTTTAGGGGAATGAAAAGTTTTCTCCTTCTCCTTTTAAGAGTCTTTATTGCTTTTTATGTTGCATTTCAGCAAATGTCATGTGTATTATGAAAGAAAATAATTCAGTTCTGTCTTCGTTGGTGTAGGGGCAGCCTGTATGCCTTTCTTCATGGGTTTATATCTGTTCTTGCATGTCTTGCCTGAGGGATTACAGCGGCCTGTTTGGTGGTTTCCCGGCTTTCATGGTCTCGCTATACTGGTCCATACTTCACCTGATTACAGAGTTTATCTGAAAAGCAAGCTTTTGGCGTATCTGCCTCCAGAATGGGGTCTAAGACTTCAGATTCTTTAAAATTGGAGTTCAACATATTTCCCCAGTATTCTTTATTTCTGGGCTCCCTTTTCCATTTGCCTTGTGTTCCAGCCACAATTGACTACAAATATGCTTTGCTGTTTCTTTATTCTTTCTTTGCACAGCAACTTCCCTTATTTTGAAGGACAATTTGCTACCCATCCATCCATCCATCCATCCATCCATCCATCCATCCTTCATCCATTCGTTATCTACCCATCCATTCATCCATCTATCCACTCACCCACCAATCCATATGCCATCATTTATCCATTAATCTATCCACCCACCCACCCACCCATCCGTCTGTCATTCATTCATCCATTTATTCATCTGTCTATCCAACCTCCCATCCATTCATCTGTCACTTACCTATTCATCCATCCATCCATTAATTGTTGTCACGTTTGCCAAAACTGGGCTAGGGATTGTGGGATTAGACACTCTGCTTACATCATGGAGCATCCATTTGCTTTCCACATGACATATTGCTGTTCATTCTTTTAGAATCATCTCTAATGTTATTTTTTTATTTGAAGTCTTGCCCTGTGCACCCTAGCAGGTTTGTTCATTAACTATGTTGGCCTGGCACTTTTTTTGTCTCTATTAAAGCATTTAATTTGTTATTTCATCAACAGATATTAATTACCTACTGTGTGTAGAATCTGTGCTAAAAGACAGAAATACTGTAGTGAACAAAATAAATAAAAATTCAATGTATAGCATACATAGATTGTAATTATCCATTTTTCACCCTCATTAGAGTTTATGTAGTACTTTATGTAATATCTTCATATCTTCAGTACTAGAAATGCCTAGGTATAATTTGCGTGTTATACATTTTCTTTAAAAATATAACAAATCTGAGTAGTTTTATAATGCAATTGAATTAAACTCTCTGGTTTATGTGTTATGTAAATATACATGTATTTATATAGATAAAGTACATGTGCATATATAGATTTCTTTTTTTTTTTTTACTTAGGAAGTAGAAAAATGCTAAAATTTCTATTAGTTTGCAAACAGTTTGAAATGTCCAAGAATGAGTGCTAGACAATAATATTTGTTGATTCTGCTCAAATGACTACCTAGACGATGTCAATGTCTATATTTTACCCTGTGGGCATTAAATGGTAATTGAATCACTAGTTAAGCAGTTTTTATAGGATGCACTTAAAGAAGATTTCCCTTGCAACATGTAGGAAATATTTTAGCCATCCAGGTTGTTGGCAAGGAACTGGGTGGCTTAAGAAGTCTGGACTCCACATTCTACCAGTATTAGAGCCTTGATTGGGTGGCGCATGGATGGAAAAGCTGTATAACTTGTCTGAAGTCCACCTAACCTGTCTTTGCTTTATGACATCTCTGTGGTAAGACCACTGTGATTCACATGGAATGACAGGAAGTGGTTTTCCTTTCTTTCAGTTGGTGAGTTTGTAAGTGATGCCCTTCTCGTTCCTGACAAGTGCAAGTTCTTACACCAGGAGAGGATGGATGTTTGCGAAACCCACCTTCACTGGCACACCGTCGCCAAAGAGGTACCAGCCCATAAATTCTTTCTTATTGTGAAGTGAAGATTTCCTGGGGACATAGCTAATGACATTTTAGACAGTATTTTGCAGGTAATACCTGTGTTGATAAGCAAATTCTTAAATAAACAACAACACTACTATCTATGTCCTTTTTTTTTTTCAGTAGACTTTTTAAGAGCACTTTCAGGTTAGCAGTAAAATTGAATAGTAAGTACAGAGAATTCCCATATACACCATGTGTCCACACAGGCACAGCCTCTCCTATTCATGAGTATTCTTAGTATTCTTACATAGTCAAAAGTAGGACCCATTTAATTAAGATTTATTGTATACTTGTGTCATGTTTTGCAACACAAAACTATAATCTTTAATAATTATAACTTTAAAATTTACCCTTCAAAAATTATGTTTTACTCACCTGTTGTTTTTTTTTTTTTCATTTTGTCACATACAAACTTTTTATAATTTAACCCTTTCCCCTATCATCTTGGTAAATGCAGTGGTGCACCAGGGAGGTAGCATAAAAGGTACAGTTAGAATTCAGTTTCCAAGTTATGCCATCCAATTTTGTATTCGCCGGGCCATGCTACTACCTTCATTTTTTCACATTGGGTGAGTCTGTACTTAGCCCTTTGCTAACCTCTGTTTTGGCTATGCCAGTAAAAGATTTGAATAAGACAATTAGCATGAAAATGTAGTATGACTTTTGAGGGATGACCACCTTCAAAATTGCCTTTTCCCTTGGATACAATGTTTTTCTAATATGTGTATGTAGTTTATCTGTGGTGAGATCAGTCTACTAAAATTAGGCTCCTTCATCTAGCTCAGTAGTTCTCCACTGGGTACAATTTTACTCCCTGTCCTTCCCTGGGAACATGTCTGGAGACAGTTTTGGTTGTTCCAACTAGAGGAGTTGGTGTTGCTGGCATCTAATGACTAGAGACCAGGGGCTCTGTTAAATATCCTACAGTGGACAGAATAACACCCCTCACCTTCAAGAACTTCCAGTCCAAAACATCAGTAGTGCTAGGGTTGAAAAAACAAATTTAGCTTTGCTTAACCATTGTATCATATAGTCTTAAAGCTGTTAGGCAGAAAATACCAAGGAAGATTTAATACTATTTTGGCTTTTATAAAATAATATATTCTGATTCACTGTGAAATAAAATTTTCTGTATATAAAAATGTGTTTTGGAGGCCTGAGAGCTTGCTGAGCCTAAGAAAACAAACCATATGATTTGAAGTCCATCTGGTAACCTCATTTTTTAATTTCTACTGAGTTTTCAGAAGAAAAATTTTTTGTTAGTAAGAAACAAAAGTGACTCCCATAAGGTCAAAATATATTCTGTAATATTTTCATTGTTTATCTATATGTGTTGAGTTATTAATCTTTCATCACCAGTGGATGCTTTCAGAGTTTTGTGTTAATCTAGAATTGTGTAAATTTAGTAAATCCTAGGAAAGCAAAAAGATACTGAAGGGGAAATCTCTAATGGCCACAAGTTCTGATTCATAGTGGCTGCAGGGAATAATGTCTTCTTTTCCTTGGATTGTTATTCAAGAAGTGAGCCTAGAGAGTTAGAATTTTCAGAATAAGGCAAGTCCAAGCCTTACTTCTATAATGGAGATGGGGGGGGGGTGTACCTGAAACTTTCACAACTTCCTGATGCACTAATCAAACTAGAAAAAGCATTAATTCTCTGGTATCTATTCACCAGTGCAGTCTTCCTCAACATGTTATTTCCCAGTTAGTTTCCATCCCAATTGTTTTCATAAACCTCTGTTATCTAACATCTTGTTCTTTTAAATAAATAACAAACATAAAAAAAGATAAGAGTGCCGAAATAACCTATACTAAAGAAACCCTGTTAATAAATCTGTTCAAAAAGCAAATGATTGTAAAACTGGTCCCTAACATATTGGGTCTGGGTGCTGATTCTTATATTTGGGGCTTTTTTTTTTAAACAATGAAATACATCTACTCTGCCATCTTCTTTGTTTTCTCCTTACCCTTTGTAGACATGCAGTGAGAAGAGTACCAACTTGCATGACTATGGCATGTTGCTGCCCTGTGGAATTGACAAGTTCCGAGGGGTAGAGTTTGTGTGTTGCCCGCTGGCTGAGGATAGTGACAACATCGATTCTGCTGATGCAGAAGAGGATGACTCAGATGTTTGGTGGGGCGGAGCTGACACAGACTATGCAGATGGGAGGTAAGGTGGCCTTTGTGTTTGGTCTCTTAGATGTTGATATATCTTGTGTATAGTTTTTGTACTCCTTGATAAATGTCACTTTCTGTTTATCACTAAAAAGATCTCTGCCTATTCCCATCAATGTTTGCTGTTATGGTAAAAAGTTTAACCCTAAAGTCCTGTTATGATTATGGCATACTGTTTAATGTGTTGATCAACCGTTACAGTTACTTTTAACAATTTTATCTTAATGAAAATCCCACTGATATTATAGCAGGTTATTGGTAGTTCTAACAGGGAGTTGAAACCTGAAATGAATGATATGACATTCTAATTTGGTCTTTAATTTAGAAATATCTTAAAACACTACCTGGAATTGTCAATCACTAACTCAATGTGAATTTTTGTTAAGAAAAGTTTGGTTTGGGGTTTTCATTTGTGTGTGGGGGGGGGTGTTATTTTTTGCCTTTTATTATCTTTTCCTTCATAACTGAAAACAGAGACATTCATAAATGTTAATTTTTTTTAACTGTCTTTGACTTCACCATTGTTAAGAAACCTCTTTTTCCCTTTTTTTCATGATCTTAATTCCATAATTTGTTATCTGATTTCCACTCTTAATTGAAGATAAACATCTATGTTCAAATCACACAATTATAAAATTAGAATCTTTGGGTTAGAAATGCCATCTGCTTCGGTCATCAATTCCGTGTTGTGCTGTCCCCCCAAAGGTAATGATTGTTTCACTGTTCTTTTTCCTTCTGTATCTCTCCAATGTTCCCTAGTGTTACAGATTTCCAAAAAGAACCTTAGATTAAAACTGTAAGACTTAACAGTTATTAATATAAAGTTTTTGACTTTGATTTTTCTGCACAGATATATAGTGTATATTTTAAAATATATATAATATACATATTATTAAAAAATAATGTTAAAGATATTCAAGAATCTGTGCACTCACAAACCCTAGTGCTGTGTGTGTGTGTGTGTGTGTGTGTGTGTGTGTACGTGTGTGTGCGCGCGCACGTGCGCACACATGTGTGCTTCTTTTTAGTGCTTATTGCCTAATTTTATAAGGACTCTCCTTTTGTTAGTTAGGCTCTTTGGTGTTCCCTTTTTACCAGGTGTAAAATGCTAAACATAAAGCTAAACAAATAAATTTCAAAAGATGAGAGGAAGAAGTAAGCAAAACAGAAGCTATATGCTTGCCAATATTTCTATATGCTTGCAAAAGTCGAAAGCTAAATAGTTTAGACTCTCTTTCTCTCTGGACAGGAAACATCAGTGGTGCAGGATTTGCCTGTGGGAAATCTGAGCTTTTTTTCCATGGCATTAATTAACTGGCTTCTGTGCCATGACCAGTTCCCATACCCGTATCCCACATGCCAGGTATAGCATGTTCACCAGCTTGAGTTGAATTGGCTCTTTGTTTAAAAGTGGAATTGCCTGGTTCTCATTGTTTTTTGTAGCCTCTTCATAGCCTTCCTCAGTAACATCTAGATTTGAAAGTTTCAGAGTGATTTAAAAAATTTTTTTTTGACACTAGGGTTCTTTGATCACATGATGCAATACATCTCGAATTAAAAAGGGAAATTTCAAGCTGGACAGCCAAGTTCTGTATTCATGGGCTATTGGATGCTTGATGTGATCATTTCTCCTTACTGAATTGACTATGTACTTAGTAAGCAACCCATACAATGGCAAGTAAACTAAGAAACATGTCTGGTGTTAAAACTCTACAGCATGGGATATCCATTGTAGTCCTGTATCAATGTTGGTGACCTGCTGTTCATGATCATTCATATATAAGGGACTTTGGGAAATTAAAAGTGGGCATTTTCACTTTATCCTAAGAGTTGTACCAGGCCCTCTTTCTCATTGAACACGTTTTATGTGTCTTATAAAAATTCCTTTTTTACTGGGAATACATTTCAATGTGTCTAGATCTTTTCTTCCTACATTCCTTCCAACATACAGACTCAATTGCAAGTATTACTTATATCATATCTTAGGTAATCCTGTTAACCAGTGGCCTTTCCTTTTCCTACATTGCTTCTCATTCCTGAAAATAGGTCCTCAGGGCTTCCCATACTGGCCTTGAGTCCCTTGTTTATTTATTACTGTTATTCCCTACCTTTTTTGAGGTCCAGCTCTCTGGTTATACCACTCCTCTCTGTCCTCATTGTTAAAATCAAACATGGGGTGCTGAGTTTTTTGTGTGTTTGTTTTGAATTTATTATATTATGTACTACAAGGGCAACCATATAGTTTATTATCTAAAGCAGTTAGAATACTAGGAGCACAGCCATAAGCTGAAAAACCCAAGCAAACTGGGCCATATGGTCACTTGGTCTATTTCTGTCTTCAGTGATATCATCGTCCAAGTCAATATCCAGTTGAAATGCTAGCCAGCTCCTTCCTAGTTCCCTCCATTTATATCTCATTTCATCTACCTGCAACACAGCCCTTAGACTCTGTCATCCATCAGATATACTGCACTCATAGAGTTTCTAGTTTTGACATTCCTCTCTGGTCATGATCTTCTCTCATAATCATCTCCCTAATTCAGGCTTTTAGTCCATTATACTCCCCCCCCCCCAGAATGGAATCAATGAATAACCATTCTCACCAATTCCATAGAACATCCTGGACTTGATAATACCCTTCATACTTTCTAAACATTTTTGTCAGTTCCCCATATCTAGGAAAAATTAATTTCTTCCTTTAATCGCTTCTGGGGTTTCTTAGGTATCAAATCATGTTACCCTACCAGTTAATTCTATTTCTTATTCATGCTGTAACATCAGCTGGGATCTTAGTGTTACCAGATGTACCTGATTATCCCTATTTGACGACCTATCGACTTCCATATGGCAGTTGATCCAAATCAGCTTCATTCTCCCTGATTCGCAGCATCACCCTTCTTCATGCTCTGCAACTGACCCCTTCACATCATCCATTGTAAATTTCTTCAGTGTGGTACCTGGCATTTGGCAGACACCCAGTTCATGTTTGTTGACTAAATTAATGAATTTCTCCCCCAAACTTAACGTTTCTCATACCTTCTTCTATGCCTTTGTGTCTTATCTTTTCTTTTATGATCATGTTCCATCTGGGCTCTTGCTTATCTTCTCTTCCTTTCTTGTTATGTTTTCTGTCTTCCTTATTATTGGCACCTCCATCTCTACTGACAAACATGTCACTGTTTGAATTCAGAGAATCGTTTATTTTCTTCTAAACTAATTTCTTTGATTACCCCTTACTACACCACTACCTTCCTTTTTTGTTATCCTTGTATTTTTTGGTGTTCTTATGGGATTCCTTTGTACTTTGACTTTTATTCTCATTACTTGGAATTAATGGTACCCCCACCCTCCCCCTCAGCCCTCATCCATTCTCTTCCCAGATACTTCTTTCCCTTCCTTAGTAATCTCCCTACCATGTGTTTCCGATCCTGTTGACACTTGGTAGGATAGATTTGAGGGTTTCTTCTGCCTGTAGAAAAGTCCAGCTTCTCCAGCAGGTTATCCAAAACTCTCCATTTATTGGTCTCAGCCTGCATTTTCAGCCTTAGGTATGTGCATTGCTCTGTTTACTGACACCTCAAAACCTTTGGCCTTTTCTTTCTCTAGGCTTTGTTGCCAACATTCTGCCCCTTCTGGAATATTTTTCCTTTTTCGTAAATGGAGTTGACACTCAAAAACAATAGTTGTCAGTTCTAAAGTACTACATCTTACATGACCTTTCAAAATCCTATATGTTTTTTAATGTTCACCTGAAAAGATGCATTCTTTACAGTCTTGACAAATGACTTCCTCTCCTATGCTACCTTTGCTTTGCCTTTGTTTTTGTTTTTGTTTTTTTGTTGTTGTTACTGTTTTGAGTTGGAGTTGGAGTCTTACTCTGTTACCCAGGCTGGAGTACAATGGCACTATCACTGCTCACCATAGACTTGGCCTCCTCGGCTCACATGAGCCTTCCACCTCAGCCTCCTGAGTAGCTGGAAACTACAGGCATGCGCCACCATGCCCAGCTAGGTTTTTGGGGTTTTTCTGTAGAGACGAGGTCTCACTATATTGCCCAGGCTGGTCTTGAGCTCCTGGGCTCAAACAATCTTTCTGCCTTGGCATCCCAAAGTGCTAGGATTACAGGCACAAACCACAATGCCCATGTGCCTTTGTATTCTTATAAGACTCATTCATACCATAACTTACTTCCAGTTAGTTGTAGTCATATTTCTTTTTATGTGATAAAATCCAAAGTACAGTTTACTTGCCTGATATACCTTGCACATAGGTGCTCAATAAATATTAACCAAATTGAATCATATATATTTAAACATAGTAAAATGAAACAGGTAAATTTAATTTTAACATGCTTTGGTTAATCTAACATATTCCAAATATCATTTCAACATGTGACCACTATGAAAAAGTTAATAAGACAGTTCACGTTCTTTTTTTGTTTGTTTCTTTTATACTAGGTCTAAAAAATCTAGCATATATTTTAGCACAGCAAATCTCAATTCAGATTAGCTGCATTTCAAGCATCTGATAGTTGTATGTGGTTAAGAGCTACCATTTGGGCAGCGTGGCCCTCGATTACTTGAAATTTCTAGTCCCTCCTTATTATCCATTAAGACAAATGGTTTACAAGGGGGGACTAAAAACCCCCAGAATTTATTTGTAAAAAATTGCATATTTAGTCTTACACGTTTAAACTTTAGTTACCTTCAAAGTACTCTCCATTTGATGCAATACACCTATTGAGATGCTTTTTCCACTGCCAAACTCATCAGTTTTGATGCCTCTTGGCGTTTCTGCCATTTTGGTTGTACATCTTCCACATTATCAAAACATTTCCCTTTGAGGACTTACTTCCTCCAGGCAAACAAAAAAATAGTGCTGAGGGTGAGATCACATGAATAGGGAGGGTAGGGCATGGGGGTCATGCCATTTTTGGGCAAAAACTGCTTAACACTCAGTGTGATGTGAGCAAGTGTGCTCATAAACCACCCATCTTGAAGTGGGCAAATGTGCTGCTCAAGGACTTTCCAAAAAAGATTTCCTGATGTCGAACGAAGCCTCTCACAACAACACTAGCTGGCATACTGATGCCAATGGATTCCTAGAACACTGACTTAGCTAGCTGGGAAAGTCTGTACTACAAAGGAGCCCACCCTCCAAAAGAGAATTCTGGTTATTTTGGGGCCCCCTTCACATATAGCCCACTAGTAGTATGTTCTGAGATTGAGCCATGTAATTTTTCTTTTTTTCTTAACAGTTTATATTTTTAAAATAAAAAAAAATCGGTTTGGATTTCATATAATTAGATACCAAGAGACTTGGATCATTTCATTTGCGAATTGTTGTTTCTGTAGCCCTGTTGGCAAGTATGGTTTTTTCCTCATCTGGCAGAGGAAACGGGCAAAGCAAGAGAGGTATTGCATCACTGACCCACACACAAGCTGGGCTCCTGCCAGCTGGAACAAGCTCTCCTTTGACACTTGAAATGCAGAATCAGAATGGGAATTTAACACACCTGACTTAAAAACTTCCCCGGGCACTCTGTATGACAATCTGTGAAGAGGGAGAAAAGAAGAGGAACTTTAATCTTCCTAAAACGAAATTTGATCCACAGTTTAATGAATTTTGTTGGTTGGTAGTTAATGAGACTTTTCTTTCTCTTTTTTTTGAGTAGGAGTCTCACTCTGATGGCCAGAGTGGAGTACAGTGGCACACTCACGGCCATCCCAGCGTTGACCTGCTGGGCTCCAGCGATCCTTCTGCCTCAGCCTTCCAAGTAGCCAGAACTACACGCGCATACTACCTTGCCTGGCTAATTTTATTGATTGATTGATTGTAGAGACGAGGTCTCATCGAGTTGTCCTGGCTGGTTTTGAACCCGCAGGCTCAGGCAGTCCACTCACCTTGGCCTTCCAAAGTACTGGGATTATAGGCTAAGCCATGGAGCCCGGCCTTTGAGACTTGTTTTGGTAGAAGATGAGTGTTTTCCTATTGCTAAGGAGGCATTTAGAGAAACATTCCTTGTGGAATGAGCTGTTTTATAACATCATTGAAAAAGAAATAAGGCTAGCACATGGCTCACAGCTATAATCCCAGCACTTTGGGAGGCTGAGGTGAGAGGATTGCCTGAGCCCATGGGTTCGAGACCAGCTTGGGCAACTTGGTGAGACCCCCCCCCCCATCTCTACAATAAATCAAAAAATTAGCCGGGCGTGGTAGGGCATGCCTGTAGTTCCAGCTACTTCGAAGGCTGAGGCAGAAGGATCACCTGAGCCCGGCAGGTCGGCGCTGTGGTGGCTAGGAGTGTGCCACTGCCCTTCAGCCTAGGTGACAGAGTGAGACTCCAACTCAAAAAAAAAAAAAGAAAGAAAGAAAGAAAAAGAAAAAAAATTTAATATAGGCAAAACACGTAGTGTTCCAAAACTTTATTTGGTAAATAGCTCAATATGTATTGCTCAAATGTTGTAATGGTTATATTTCCAGACCACCCTCAAATGCCTACTTGTTTGATCGTTTTCTGCCCATCATGGTTGAGAATTTTTTTCCATGGGAAAATTCATTTGGAAAACTAACTTTTAAGACCAGCCACATGGCCCGTCTAGACCTGGGAGTGGAGTTCTTAGGCGCTGAGCTTCCCCTTGCTATTACTGCGAACCGACAGAAACTATGTGGTCCTGCCATGCAGGCACCTGGAATATATCCATCTTACAGATACTGATTCTAGGTTTCAAATACATCTCTATTTAGATTCTATTATATCATATTTCTTATATTTGTAGTATCCTTAATTGTTGTAAAAATGTGATACATTCCAAACTTTGACAGCTCATAATTTTATTGAAGAGAATATAGTCACCTTCTCTCCATAATTTAAACATATTTTTCAACTTTGGATTTATAAGCATCTATTTTAGTGATCAATCCAATCTTCTTTTTTCCCCTTTTTCCTTGTACAAGGTGATGCAAAAATAACCTGACTTATCTTTTTGAAGGCAGACTCCTTGTAGCACAGACTTCTCCTACTAGGTAAACATTTTAACAATCCTGGCATCAGTGTACCAGTTAGCACTGTTGTGAGAGGCTGCATTTGACTTCAGTGAATTTTTTTTGGAGATGCGTTGAATACGTTTGCCCATTTCATGTTGGGTGATTTATAAGCACACCTGCCCACACTGCTCTTGAGTGTTAGGCAGTTTTTGATCAAAAACATGCCCTACCCTCTGTATTCACCCAATCTTGCCTCTAGTGACATTTTTTTTTTCCTGGATGAAAAAAGTCCTCAAAGAGAAATGTTTTGTCAATGTGAAAGAGGTGAGGCAAAAAACTGCAGAAGCACTAAAAGGTATCAAAATCGATGAGTTAAAAAACTATTTTGAGTAGGGGAAAATGCTTTTTGAGAGGTGTATTGCATTAAATGGAGAGTACTTTGAAGGTAACTAAAGTTTAAACATATCAGAATACACAATTTTTTATAAATGAGTTCCAATTTGGAGGGGTTCCCCCCTCGCACATTATCTCTTTGTTTCTATAATGACCTTTAGGAGATTCCTGTCTTGGACGTTTGTCCATGTCTAAACCCTATCAGATAAGTTTGTTCATTTCTAAACTGTATCAAACATCATAGAATGTGTTGCATAAGCATCATAGAAGAGAAAAGAATACTGTCAACACATCATTTTAGTGATGGTGACTCATTTTTTTTGTCACAAAATACCGAGTGATGGTGTCCCTCTTGTCAAATGACTAAGTAGATGAGAATACCATATTGCCTATTTGTTCTTAGAAATATACTGCTCACAACCAAACTTTCCTTAAGGTTCTAGCCCTCTCTTGGAGAGGTGGATTCAACCTTTTTTGCTGATCTACTTTCTTTTCTAATCTAAAAAAAGAAGAGAAATATACTGCTTGCTCCCTTGTCAATTCTTGAGCATGAGAAAATACATCTACATTATCATCATCTGAAGAATCATGATCTAAGGTTTCACTTACGTGATCAGTTTCATTCATCTTCTGATCTATCTGATAATTAGTAAAATGTCTCCTTCTGTCAGTTTTTTCCTATTTGCCAATATGTGACAAATGAAAAACTCTTATTTTCAACTGGATTCAGTGAATGCCTCCAGACTTATTGTGATGATTTTTTTTTTTTTTGAGGTGGGTTCTCACTATGTTGTCCACGCTGGAGTGCAGTGGCTATTCACAGGTGCGGTCATTCCACACTGTAGTCTGGAACTCCTGGGCTCAAGTGGCCCTCCTGTCTCCTTCTCCTAAATAGCTGGACCTGTCCAGACTTCTTTCAAATCATCTTGAAAGATGATGCAATACTTTGGAAGCACAGCAATAAAAATGTGGTAATTTCACTATTGCTTCATCCTTTTAGGCAATTACATCATGCTTTTATTTTCATATTATTTGCTCTTTTTAGCACAGTTGGAAATAGTTGATTAATTATAAAATATTTCTTGGGATGATAAACATAGGCAAGTGTTACAAAATATAGGAAAAATAAGATCAAGATTCAAATTGTGTCTTAGATATTTGTAAAGTTTGAATAGACTCATGGTAATTACAAGCTAGAATGAGTTATACTAAATGTTTTTTTTTCCTCTAAGAAAGGGTAAAAGAAATATCAATTCTTATAAGTAGTTAGGACTGCTCAGAAAAAAACTCAAAATGTAAACTTGTGTCTGGTTGACCCTGACAGTATTCCCGGGGTTAACAGTCCATCCTACTTCTAGGAGTTTACATTGATTATGAGATCTGTGTGACTTGATACATGAGCACACTTGGCATAATTTTCTGCAAGTTAGGTGCTTGACAGATATTTGAGTTGAATTGCATAGCCAGTGCAGACATAGTCATGTTAACTCAAGGTTAACATACGTAATCAAAACTGATTGGTCTTTTAAAAAAATTAAGGAATGATATTTCAGACATACAATAATTAAGTGAAATTGCATCAGGTGTCTTTAAACCTATGGATACTGAGAAAACAAAAATGCTAGGGCCACAGGAAAATTTATAGAACTTCTTAGCATCATTACTATAGTTACTATTTAAATATCTTTTCATCATTTCAAAAGTAAACTCAATGGACTACAATAAAATGAAATTATAGTTACAAATGAAGGTAGGATTTATCTCTATTTGGGCTTTTGAGTGAAAGTCCATTCTTATTTGAACCAGCAAGTCTTTTTTGTTCCTCAGTGTCAAGTTGGAGCTCTTTAATAAAAATAACAGTTGGCAAACATTTCAGAAGATACAAATTATAGTCATGAGAGTAGCTAAAATTAACCATTGACAATTGTTCTGTGATTTAGGAAATGTATAAATATTCATTTAGAGCAATAGTTCTTAACTGGAGTGATTTCTCCTCAAGGGACCTTTGGAAATGTCTGAAGACATTTTTATTTGTCACAACATTGGGTTGGGGGGGCTGGGTTGCTACTGGCACCTGGTGGGTAAAGTCTGGCTCAGTGGCTCAGCCTGTAATTCCGCGCCTTTGGGAGGCTGAGGTGAGTGGATTGCCTGAGCCCGCAGGTTCGAGACCTGCCTGGGCAGCAAGACCTAATCTCTACAATAAATGAAAAAATCAGCCGGGCGTGGTAGCGCATGCCTGTAATTCTGGCTCCTTGGAAGGCTGAGGCGGAAGGATCGCCGGAGCCCAGCAGGTCGAGGCTGCGGTGGCCGGGAGCAGCCACTGCACTCCAGTCTGGGTGACAGAGTGAGACTCCAACTCAAAAAAAAAAAAAAGTCTGGAGCACCGCTAAACATTTTGCAACCTCACAACAATGTCGCAGTGTTGAGGTTGAAAAACACTAGTTTAGATGTTTCTTTGCTTTGGAATGCTAGTGAAACAGGTCTTCAAAAAAAGTTTTTTTTCATCCCAAACTTTTGTTTCACCCTTATCTCCTAGGGCCAAAAAAGCATATGCCCTAGGAGTAGTATGTCTCTTTTGTGCTATTGAGATGAAAGTATGAGATCAAAAAAAACCTTCTTCACTGCATTTATAGCCAAAAATGCCATCATCAAAATGTGCTGAAAAGCAGTGAAATTAATGCTTCTTGCTTTAGTAACTCTAATCATTATGTCAAATATTTTTCCTTCTATTAGTATCATTATTATACATTTTGACTACAATAAATACCAATACATTTTCTGGGACAAATTGATATTTTTTGTTTTGTTTTGAGTCAGAATCTCTGACTGGAGTGCAGCGGTACCCTCAAAGCTACTGCAGCCTTGACCTGCTTGGATCAGGTTATCCTTCCACCTCAGCCTTCCAAATAGCTGGAACTACAGGCACACACCACCCCACTTGGCTAATTTTTCTTATTTACTGTAGAGATGAGGTCTCGCCAAGTTGCCCAGGCTGGTCTCAAACTCCTGGGCTCAGGCAATCCTTTGCCCTCCGCTTCCCAAAGTGTTAGGATTACAGGCATGAGCCACTGCACCTGGCCCATCTATTGAAATATTCGGTGCATTTAGAGATATGGAAGACTTTCTCTGCTCAAGACATTTTACTGTTACATGTAATTTAGTATGATAATGTTTTTGACGGCTATGGATCAAGGGAAATAACTTCCGATTTAACTTTATTATAGTTGTGTGCTTTTCTAAGTATATATTTTTATTTATTTCTAGTTAAAATATAATGTTTTCCTATTTCACTGCTCTTATCATGAATTTTCCATTTCTTTTCTTCATATTCATCCTTGTCATGACTGTCAGACATTTTGTCTGATGCCAGTGCTCAGCATCAGGGGTGAAATCTTGGTCAAAATCATCAGTGCAGTTATTATGAGAGGCTTTTGTGTGCGCTCGATTTGTGGTTAGCATGGTGCTATATACTGTTGAAAGTCAATTTGATTATGGTCCTATGCTTCAAGAACTTTTCTCAGACAATAATAACAAAGCGGTATTATAGAAAGGGCATTTCACAATTGCATTATTTGTAGTTTGTGAAAATTTGTCATTCAGTCATGTGGAAGGTTATGCACATACCATCTTCCACTTAGCCAGTGATGCTGGAACCTTCATGGCCTTACCCAGTCAGCTCAGGCTGTTGTGAGAATGTATGTCTATTCATACTTTCTGGGTGACAGAGAAACAAAGAGAGGCTCTGTTTGACTATGTCTTCTTATTCGGATCTCTGGAGTTAAAATTCCTTGACTATATAATCTCAACTGCTCTTCTACCTTGCATTTTAAGAAAGTGGTATTAAATACACCATTCAGGAGGAAGGCCAGGTGCGGTGGCTCTTACCTGTAATCCCAGAATTTTGGGAGGCCGAGGCAAGAGGATTGCTTGAGCCTAGGGAGTTTGAGACCCATGTAAGCCACATAGCAAGCCCTTGCCTCTACAAAAAAATATTTTAAAGAATCTAGTCAATCATGGTAGCACACACCTGTAGTCCCAGCTACCTTGGAAGGCTGAGGCGGGAGGATTGCTTGAGTGTAGAAGTTTGAGGCTGTGGTGAGCTGTGATTGTGCCACTGTACTTCAGCCTGAGTGACAGTGAGACCCTGGATTTGAAAAAAAAAAAAATGCTCAAGGAAGAAAAAAATCTAACCACTTCAGAGAGTCACCAAGTGAATCATACAAAAGATAAATTGTGGCTTTCAATCTTTGCCAGTGGATGAGTCATATAAGAATGAATTTGATGAAACCGCTATGGCTTTGAGAAACAACTGTCATAATGCTGGGCTGGCAGCTTGTAGCACTGTTTGAGGCTGTCTGACTCTTACATTGAAGTAAGGGAACTAATTTGAAAATGATGAATAGAAGACTAGCAGGCGCTTGCATTTTCTCTTGAGAGAACTGGCTGCCAGTTCTGAGGTCTTAACTAGAAATGCTGAATTTCTGTATTTAATACACTTGGACTATGTGTACGTCAAGAAGAAAAACAAAACACTTTTAGAGCTTTAGCCATGACAGATGTGTGACCAGACCGGTGGGGTTTGTTTTGGTTTCGAAGCAGGTGATGGGTGGGAGGGGAGGAGCCTTCGCCATGCAGGGTTTGGGTTGCTGCCATCTGAGCTGCATCTGGTGATGAAACTGTGCTCATGAGACCTGATGGCACAGGCTGCCCCAGTGACAGGATATTGCTGAATGAGAAGGACTGAACACGATTCATTTGCAAGAGTTACTTGGAGGGTTGGATTATTCCTAAGGATTCTAAGCCACTGATGCATGAACTGCCCCCCGCTCCGCCCATGTCTTTTAGTTACTGTCTAAATTTTCTGGGTCACAAGATCATAGGAAAAGAGGAAGAAAATACAGATTGTTATGATTTTTTGAATCGGTTTCTGGCAACAGAACCCCCAAACATTAGTTTTTTTTGTTGAAACCAACATCTGGATATCTTTATCTTCCATGCAAAACCCCTAGTTTAGATGGGATTTGTCATTGTTACATGAACAAGTGGCACTTAATTAATCAAAACTTTGGCCTCAAAATACACATCTTAGCATATCAAGCCAAATATGGTTTGCTTTATTTGGGAGCCATGTGACTTAAACTAGTACTGATAACTTATCCCAAGGAACCCAGCATAATTATAAGGATCATTAGGAAAATAATTTAGAGCTTTTCAAAACGATTTTGAATAGAAGTAGAAACTAAACAAAATCTGTTCCAAGTCAGAATTAACTTTAGCTTTCTTTTTTGGTCTCCATGTTTACAAAGTAGCACTTGTAGTTTACAAAGTAATGTTGGAGTATTCTGTTTAAATGTAACATTGTAGATGGTGGATTTATCCCACTTCCCTGAAGCTGTGGTCACCTGATGGATATAGCCACACGCAATTTGGCGGCTTCCAGGTCTATTGATGTTTCATTCATTTTGAAGTGGTCCTAACTGGACCTTTCCTCCGTTCAAAGATTTGCTTCCCTATCAGAAAGCAGAATTATTTTCTCACTGAACCTGTAGCAAATTTTCTCTATGGAATGAGTCATTGGGAGAACAATTTTCATTAGTTATAACTCTGGAATGTACAATATTTAAAAAGAAATATTGCTTATTACTATCATACAGGTTGAACATCCCTAATTCAAAATCTGAAATGCTCCAAAATTAAAAACTTTATGAGTGCTGACATAATACCACAAGTGAAAAATTTCACACTTGACCTCATAGATTCAATGTATTCAAACTGTTTATGAACGTTATTAACAATATTGTATATCATTACATTCTAGCTATATGTATAAGGTATATATAAAAATAAATGAATTTCAGGTTTAGACTTAGGTTTCACCCCCCCCAGGTATGTGCAGATATTCCAAAATTCAAGAAAATCTGAAATCTGAAACATTTCTGGCACCAAATATTTTGGATAAGGGATACTCAGTCTGTAAATGCAGTACCTCAAACTGATTATGTAAAGTATTCAGTTTATTGTTAGTAGTTTTATTTGTAATGTTATTTTACAATGGATTCATTTGTTTTATATATTTACACAAGTAAATGATCATTTATTTGCAATTGAACAAATAAAAATTAAGTGATTTCTTCAGCTTTACATCTTATTATCTCTATTCATTTGTTATCAATTTAATAAGTAAGAGACATAGATGATTCGGATATGTTACTACCAGACATTTGAAGGTGCAATCTGATGGATATTTATGGTTGTAATTTATGCTGTCATGTAAATTGTTATAAAAAAGAACCAAATGTTGAACATATAATAGGCTATAAATGCTTATAGATTGACTAAATTGTTTTAGGAAAGTATAATGTATAATTCTGGAAGAGACTTGCCCAAGGATATTCAAAAATATAGCTTGGTGTTTGAAGTTACTTGAAAATAATGTTTATAAGATAGCACCATTTTATTTAAAGGACTAGTAATCCAAACTGTATAAATGATTTGCTATTATTAGTATCTCCATGAAGCTGACATTTTCTTTTGAGACTATTGTCTGCTCTTGATTGAATTTAGTCTTCCTACATTTTCTGCTTAGCAACCTAATTGCTGACCGATGTGAAGAGCGCTTACTCTCATTGTCAAACCATGTAGTAGGAGTTTGCTTTCTCCTTTCTATCAATTGTTTCAATACTGGTGGCCATGAGATTAATGTTGTTGAATACGAAAATGCAAGTGCATGTTAGCGAACAAACTGGAAAATGACATGAAGGAAAGGGCAGTCTTACACTTATGGTGATCTGATGATGGTAGGGCTAATCTGTATAAAGGACATAGTGTGAGGAAACAGACATCATTTGTAATAGGTGTATCCAAGTAGTTAAGGAAGGAGCGGACTTGTTAGTAAATAGGATGATCTTTGCTTCAAAAATATCATCAGAGGTTTAAAATGTTCTTTACCCTCATAGGATCCTTTTGAACCTGTTCCTTATCTCTAACCCAGGAAAAATTACAGTCACTTGTATCATAGCATTTGCTTTTAGGATTCTTAAAGATATGGACACATGTAGAATTGCTAAAATGTGCAGTGGACTTGTTCATAACACATAAATTGGTGAGAGTGCCAAATCCTAACCACTGGACCACCAGGGAGGGAAAATAATGCATACATTGGAATCATTAGTGGAGGCAGACCAGCGTGGGGTGTTTTCATAGGCAAATCACTCTCCTACTCATCAGTTCATGCTGTCAGATATAATAGTTCTCCTTGGGGCCCAATGACTAATTTCCCACCTTTGGTTTGATTGTCTTGACTATTATTAATATTTTTTAATTAGGTATGTTAACATTAGTGTAGGTCTTTTAATTATTATAATCAATAATAATAGACAGTGGCTTCTTAAGCACTTTTTGTCCTAGACAAGGTTGAGAACATTATTAAAATAAGTTTGGTAGTAACCAAATAATGATATTCTTTTATGAATTTAAGTATGTAGGAGTCTGGGTTTTTTTTTTTATTTTAGGGAAGCAAAAAAATAAGAATATATGATTTCCATGATTGGAAAATGGCCGTAAAAAATGAATGGAATTGATTTGGGCTCTTTTGGACATGTTAAATAGAAATGTAATAGATATTCAAAAAGTTGTAAAGTCATTCTACTTTAAACCTTCTCTATATATTTTAGGACCTTCATTTTTATATTTAAATTATATTTCAAAAGTGGTTTTAGAAAAATTATTATATCTTAAACTCTTAACTACTATATGTAAGGGAAGACACCTCAAAGGTTTAATCTTTCGTCTCCTAGAATATGCTATTCATTTGTTTCCCACTGTATATCCTTTGAATGTTAATCGGTTAGCCTCAAGTGGTTCTCAGGAGAACTTTATGGCAACTATTATTGGAAAATTGGAGCCAAGGGGTCATACACATGTCAGAAGTGGTAATGAAGCACTTTGGTTTTATGAAAATGTGTTTACAAGGTAGTCTCAGGATGACAACACTGCATTTAATGTAATTTAATGATGGTAGAACTATGTGTGCACAGTGGAGCAGGATGTTTAGACCACAGCTACAACATCTCAAGGTACCTAGTCCAGTTATATTCCAACCTCACTTACAGCTCATATTAGTGCTGAAACATACTTAGCAACACTTAGGCACAGACCATCCATAACAAGATGGCTTTTAAAAAATATTTTTAAATTGTCACAGGATATTTGGACATGTTTATGAGCTATATAGTGATGTTTTATTTGTTTTTTGAGTTGAGTTTTCCCTCTTTCACCTAGGCTGGAGTGCAGTGACATTATCACAGCTGACTGCAGCCTTGACCTCCTAGGCTCAGGAGATCCTTCCACCTCAGCCTCCTGAGTAGCTGGGACTATAGGCGTGCACAGGCTGATTTTTGTTTTACTTTTTTTTGTAGAGAAGAGGTCTTGATAGTTGCCTAGACTGATCTCAAACTCCCAGGATTAGTCAGTCCTCTAGCCTCTGCCTCCCAAAATGCTGGGATTACAGATGTGAGCCACCTAATCCAGCTCTGTATAATTTAATTTATAGTGACCAGATTGAGGTAATTTGCATAATCATCTCAAACATTTTTTCATTTCTTTATGTTGAGAACATTAAACATTCTTCTTCTACCTATTTGAAACTGTATCATATGTTATTATTAACTATAGTCATCCTATAGAGCTTTGGACACTGGAATTTTTTCCCCCAATCTAGCTGTAATTTTTTATTCAACACAATACCCTCCAGTTCCATCCATGGTGCCATGAATGACAGGATTTCATTCTTTTATGGCTGAATAATATTCCACTGTGTGTCTATGCCACATTTTCTTCATCCATTCATTCATTGTTGGTTATTTGAATTTATTTCATATCTTGGCTATTGCGAGCAGTGCTACAGTAAACATGGGAACGCAGTTGTTTCTTGACTTACTAATTTCCTTTCCTTTGGTTAAATGCCCAGTAGTGGGATTGCTGAATCATATGGTAGTTCTATTTGTAGTTTTTTGAAGAATCTCCATACCATTCTCCATAGTTCCTGTACTAGAAGATAACCTTTCTAGCTTTTATTTGAGAATTTTCTTACCCAACCTGCATATTGGTAAACTGGCTATATATGGCCCACCTCTCCATCTCAAGTACTATATTTGGGACATCCATGGTTTTTGTCATGATTGTGACTCCTAAACAGAGTAATGTTTTTGCTCCACCCTCAGTATTAGTTGACAAGTGACTAAGATGTACTTTTCCTCATAGCACCTTTATCTGCCCCATCAGAGAACCAGCAGACAGGTCCAGATATCTTTGGGCTCAGGAATCCGAACATTTATAGGATGGAAATTTCCGAATAAAGCACTTTAAGGTTAATAAGTTCTTAGAGTTGATCATTTTTGCCATTTCTCAGAAGCCCTTTTTAAAATGTAACTTGCCTGTCATTGTTTTTTTCAACTTGTCTTTTATGCCCATTTTTTAGACAAGGCTTTAGGAACCTTTTTTTCATTTGTTTTGCATGATCCAGTCATGACTACTTTGTTTTTTGAAATTTTGCCCATTAAATTCCCGACCCTGGTATCTCTTTTCAATTATTACAGTATTTTCCTGACTGGCTCTTTCTTCTTGGTCACTGTAATCTGTGCCCTTGACTTTAAATACTAGTTGGAGGTTGAGTAGGTCAAGGTTTATTTCTCCAGCACAGACTCTACCTAGTTATTTTGTAGCTATATGAATTTTAACATGTCAGAAAGAAAGTTCTTAATTCCTCCACCAACTTGGTGATCTCAAAGAAAGGAAGTTCATCTCAGTTCATCTCAGTAATGGTCCTATGCTCCCTCCTAGGAATTATTGTTAAGAACCTGGGACTCATCATTGTCCCTTCTGTAAGTCATGCCAGTTTGGGATTCATCCTCTTCTCTCCATCTTTTCCAGTACGGTCTTAGTCTACACTCCCATTATTTCTTGTTGTCGTTATTGCATCATCCTGTGGATTTCTACTCTCCTGATCTCTCCTCTCTGTACTCACCCCTCCCCCACCCAACACTCTGAGCCATTCTTTATACAGCAGCCAGAATATAGACCATCTATGAGGGGGACCCCAAAAAACTTGGAGTTCATTCATTCATTTGTTCATTTGGTTGAGTCAGAGTCTCGCTCTGTCGCCCAAGCTGGAGTGCAGTGACACACTCAGAACCACTGCAGCCTCAACCTGCTGGACTCAGGTGATCCTTCCACCTCACTACAGGCACGTGCCACCACATCCAGCTTATTTTTTTTTTTTTTTTTAATTTATTGTAGAGATAAGATCTCGCCAAGTTGCCCAGGCTGGTCTCGGACCTCTGGGCTCAGGCAGTCCTCTCGCTTCTGCCTCCCAAAATGCTGAGATTACAGACATGAGCCACTGCACCCCACCCCAGAATTTATTTATAAAAAATTGTGTATTTATTCTTATGTGTTCAAACTTCAGTCACCTTCACAATACTTTCTGTTTGGTGCAATACACCTATCAAGATGCTTTTTCCACTGCTCAAAACCATTTTATAATTCATCAATTTTGCTTCTGCTGTTTTTTGTTTTACCTCTTCCGCATTGGCAAAACCTTTCCCTTTGAGGACTTTTTTCATCCAGCGGGAAAAAAAACAAGTTGCTCGGGGTGAGGTTGGGTGAATTATGCCATTTTTTTGTTTAAAGCTTCTGAACCCTCAGCGCAGTGTGGGCAGATGTACTCATAAATCACCCATCATGAGATAGGCAAACATGTTGAAAGAATCGCCCCCCAAAATTCTCTGAAGCCAGATGTAGCCTCTTACAACAACACTGGCTAGTACACTGATGCCAATGGGTTCCTAGAATACTTACTTAGCAAGGGAAGCCTGTATTACAATGGGGCCCACCCTCCAAAAGATAATTCCAGGGTTTTGGGGGGAGTTCCCCCTCATATATACATAAAAACTGGTCCTGGACTCTCCAATTAGTGGCCTTCCCATACTGTACATGTAAAAACCAAGTGCTCAGAGAAAAGACAGTGAAACCTTGCATGGAGACGCAGAGGATGATGATAACGGGTAACAACATGGAGTTTGTGCCAGGCCCTTGACAGGTCTACATTCTTTATGAGTATTGATATATTTGATCTGGCTCCTCCCTACCGCCACAGTATCACCCTGTGCCTCTGTCTCCCCAGCTGCCTCAGTATCACACAAGTCAACGTGCTGAGCTTGCTCCACTCCAGGGCTGACAAATCTTACTGTCTGTAATGACTTTCCCCAGGATCCTGTTGGATTTATTTCTGTCTTCAATCTCAGGTTTGCTGTCATCGTCTCAGAATGAATTCCCTGATCATTCTTTTCAAAAGAAAACATCCCTTCTCCATTATTCTAATCATAGGAGCCTGTATTTTCATCCTGATACTAATCACATGTTTTAATATTTTCTTTTTCTCCCAATAGACTGTAAGGTCTCTGAGGACAAGAACCGTATCTTTTTCCTCTCTGGGGCCTCAGATCTATCAGAATTTCTAACACTTGGTGCCCACTAGCATTTGTTGAAAGAATGACTTTTCTTATACTGTTGTTTTATTTTATTTATTTATTTATTTATTTGAGTTGGAATCTCACTCTGTCACCCAGACTGGAGTGCAGTGGCCGCTCCCAGCCACTGCAGCCTCAACCTGCTGGACTCCAGCGAGCCTTCTGCCTCAACCTTCCAAGTAGCTGGAACAACTGGCACCTGCTACCAAGCCCGGCTAATTTTTTGATTTATTGTAGAGATGAGGTCTCACCAAGTTGCCTAGGTGGGTCTCGAACCCGCGGGCTCAGGCAATTCACTCACCTTGGCCTCCCAAAGAGCTGGGATTACAGGCTGAGCCACCAAGCCCGGCCATATACTGTTGTTTTAAACATTGTTCCTGATTGGGCTCTTTAATCAATACTAGAAAATATCTTCTTAGGAAATTTCTCATATAGATCTCGGAATTGGAAAGCAGTCTTGAATTATCCTTGTGGGGAAAGAGGGGAAGGAAGGAGAAATGTTATAATTAGACTTCAGAAGGCTAGATTTTATTTCTCTTTATATATAGTATCATAATGGGACATATCAATGCAGAAAGTGAGTGACCATCTGATCTCTTATCTGTGGTCTCTCAGAAATGGTAGCTCTTCCATTTAAAAAAAAAAATAACAAAAAGGTGCAGTGCTATTTATTTAGTGGAAATAGAACAACAGTGTCTCCCGAATCTGTGTATTTGTGGCCCAAATATCTAGTTCTTCATTTCCGGCTCTCTATTGGATGCCTCTCTAACAGTGTCTTACAGAATTTCAAAGCCGTTATGACGGAAGCTGAACCCATTAACTTCCATTCCTCACTGTCCATTCTTCCTGCTGTATCCCGTTACCATTGGTAACAGTCTCCACCCATCGCTCCTTCTTGAAGTATCAGATTCACCCTCTCTCTCTCCCCCTTCATCCAGTTGGTCACCTGTTCTTCTCCATATCCTACCTGTCTGTCCTCCACACTTCTGCCAGCTCATGCTTGTTGAAATACAACAAATCTTGCCACTCTTCTGCTTAAAGCTTTTCTACTAGACTCTGCATCACTAGTAGATTAAGGCCCCAACTCTTCAAGCTACGACACAAAGTCTTCCGTGATAGAGAGTAGAACCTTGGCCACAGTCAATTCATTTCTGACTCTTGTCCTCCAGCTGTCCTGAGTATTGGCAGTTCCTGCAGACCCTTCCTCTGGTCATGTGTGCTGTTCCTTTTTCTGCAGTGCCTGTTTTGCCATCTTCTCTGTAGGTTTCTATTCATTCATGGTTTCCCAGTTCACCTCTTACCACTTCAATAGATTATTCTTCAGTCCCTCCCCCCCAGGCCCTGTCAATACCATTTGTTCCATCTGTTAGCATTAATGTACACATCACTTACAGCACCATTTCATGTCCATCTACCTGCCTGTCTCTGCAGGACTCCAAGCTTGTGGTCAGCAGCTGGGAATTTACTAGACATGGTGCCCAATAAAGAATAGGTCTTAATAGATTTTTTCTTAAATAATAAACCAAGGAAAACGTTGTATATGAAAAGCAAAGTAGACTTTTATTTATACCATTTTCAAAACTTGATCTCTTTCAATTAAAAGAAAACATTAGATCATAATTATAATTTTAAGCTGTCGTTTTTTGAGTTGGAGTCTCACTCAGTCACCCAGGCTGGAGTACAGTGGTACACTCCCCTAAGATAACTAATGTTATCATTTATGTTAAAGATGAAGAAACTGAGTCAGCACCATAAGTCACTTGCTCACGGTCACACCAGAGCTGGGAGGTGGCAGTGCCGAGAATCAAAGCACCCACTCTAGCTCTCCAGAAAATGCACCTTTAGTCACTACACCAGACTCCTCTCTGCAATCTAGGTCTCTAGAACATTCAATTAACCAGAGTATATTTAAGAGTAATTTTTCCTTGAGAAGGGAAAAGAATTCACAAGTTTTATTTACCCTGTACCTTCTACGTTTGTTGTATTGTACAAGGAGTGTCAGTATTTGTTATTTTTGACCCTACAAATGTCTAGGATATTACCTGCAGATACTCTTAAAAACTAGACTTACCAAGACAAGGAAGTTGGCTTGTTGGAAGGGGAAAAATGTTATTGGCTCACAAATGGAAAATGAACTAACAATTTTACCTCTCCAGAACATGCTTTCCTTAAATGTTCTGGCTAACCCAAGAGTTTAATACTATGAACAGACTACGTTTGCCTTTACCTTTCCTGTAGAATTTAAAGTACGTTTCTACATATTGCAAGCCCACAGACCAAAGAGGTGGGGGGCATGCTATGTCGCCTGAGGATGAATGATGCGGACTCCTCAGTCTGTCCCTCCCTGGTCCTTCTAGGAGTGGGGCCCCACTTAAGAATCTGGGACAGATCAAGGTATGGCTACAACTTTTGCAGTGTGCTAGAAGGAGCAGTTTGTTGTTGTTGTTGTTTCTTGCCAAATAGAACCATTTATTTTTTCACAGGAGAGATGATAGAAGCTCCTGGAAGCAGACAGCTTCTCCTTCTCCTAAGGAATGTCCTTCATAAGGTGTCCTTAAAAGAAAAGGACGATCTCTTGCTTTGTGACCTTTCTAGAAGGCTTGGTAGACATTTTGCACAGAGACCATCTATAGCTTTATACTAATTCTTATTATAGACACAGTGAAAAGCTTTTCCTTTTTTTTCTCTCTCTTTTCTTTATTTCGGTAGATTTAGAGGGTAAAATAGTTTTTGGTTAGGTGGTTGGATTATATAGTGGCAAAGAAGTTTGAACCTTAAGTGTACCCACCACCCTCACCTATGCAAATTACACCCGATAGATGATTTTTTTCATCCCTCCATCCCCTTCCCCCTCCCCCTCCGAGTCTCCAGTATCCTTGATATCATTCTCTACGCCTTTGCAGATCCTTAGCTTATCTCCCACTTCTAAGTGAGAACATACAGTGTTTGGTTTTTTCTATTCCTGCCTTAGTTCACTTAGGATGCAGCCTCCGATTCCATTCATTTCCCCTTCCAACAAGCCCACTTTCTTGCCTTGGTAAGTCTGTTTTTTAAAAGTATTCTGTTGCTGCAGGAGACATTATTTCATTCTTTTTGTTAGCTGAATAATAGTTCATAGTGTATATAGACCACATTTCATTGTCCACCGATCAGTTGATGGGCATTTGGGTTGATGCCACATCTTTGCAATTATGACTTCAGGCACACAGCTTTTGCTGAAGTGATAGCTTTTCAGAGCATCTTCTCTTATTGCCCTCTGCTAAAATTGCAAGAGCCCCACCAACTACGCACCCCAACCTACTCTACCTAGTTTTGTTTCTGTCATTTTCTCCATAGCCATTGTTGCCTTGTAATGTGCTAGCATAGCATAACATCTTTGCTTTGTCTTTTTCATTTTTATTTTTTTGACAAGTTCTTGCTCTGTTGCTCAGGCTGGTCTCGAACTTCTGGGCTCAAGCAATCCTCTCGTCTCAGCCTTCCTTCCACAGTATTGGGATTACAGGCAGGCCCAGCCATTTTTGCTTTGGTTTCTTGTATCTTTCCCTCCCTATAGAATGTAAATGTCAAGAGGGCAGGACATTGTGTCTGCATTATTCCCTGCAGCATTCTCAGTCAAGAGCAGACCCTGGATCCTAGTGTGAACCAAATTGTTTGTTACATGACTAAAGTTCATATACTTGACCTTAATGCTTCTGTTACCTCTTTGCTTGTTTCAGTCTTAATTTTTTAGAAATTCACTAAAGTAAATGTGGCAGAGTTTAAAAGATCATGTATTAAAAGAAGTCAATTTTACATTAAGTTTGTGTCACCCATACTTATCAGCAGCTAAATCTTCAGACGTGGGGAATGTGCTTATTCAAAGTTTTCTGACCTAGTATCTGATTAACCAAAATTTTGTTTCACATATCAAGAGCTTAAAATGACACTGAAACTTTTTATCACCTTAGGTACTTCTCCTTAATTCTAGTTGGTTCATAAAACTGTCAGGACAATAATCTGCTTTTGATTATATATGACATTACTTGCCTCCAAGATAGTCTTTAAAAAAGCAATTTAGTCTTTTACTATAATTATATTCCAGATTTAAAAGTCTTGCCAGAATATCATTTTCCCTCTTTTAACATACTTTTTATGATGCTGAAAATATTTTAAAGAAAAGTTCAGACAGCAAGTGTATTAAATATGTCAACGTGTGTCTCTAAAGTCTTAGAACATTTTTCTGCAGCTCCCAAATGTCACCATCTCACTCACAAAATTAATACCATCAGATACCAAGTCCATAGTAAGATTTTCCCTGAGTCCCAGAAGTGTCCTTTACCATTTTTTTTTTTTTACATCAGAGCCTATCCAGCACAAGGCCCAGTGCCTTACGTCCTTGACTCTTGGGCTTCAGAACAGCATTTTTTTGTGTGTCAGGGCCACACTATGTCACCCAGGCTGGAGTGTAGTGTTATAATCATGGCTCACTGCAGCCTCGACCTCTTGGGCTCAGACAATTCTTATACCCCAGCTTGAGTAGCTAGAACTACAGTCACCACCACACCTGGCTATTTTTTGTTTTTTTTTTGTAGAGAATAGATCTCCCTATATTGCCCAGGCTAGAACAGCACTTTTTATATTGTGACACCAGCTTTCTGAAGAAGTTTCACCAGTTTTTGTGTAAACTGTCCAGTCTTAGTATTTGTCTTATCATGTCCTAGCGGTATTATTTAGATGGTCTCTCTATTGTTGAAATATTCTTCATACCATACACGTGTACTGAGACAGTGGAGAAAAGAGAAATTGTTTCTTAAATGTTCTATCCAGGTGCTGCCAGTTTAAGCAAAAGCTTGGCCTTAATGCTTCTGTTACCTCTTTGCTCATTTCAGTCTTTTTTTTTTTTTTTTTAGAAATTCACTAAAGTGAATGAGGCAGCGTTTACAAGATCATGTATTAAAAGAAGTTCATTTTATATTAAACTGCCATTTTAATAATCTTCCTTCAATTTGCTTTCATGCCTGACACCTTTTAGTGAACTCAGTTTTATTCCTGAAATTGGTGAGAACCCTCATAGGCGAGTCTACATGAACTTAGTATTGAATTCAGTAGTGTAATGTTAATGTCATTGTACTCTGTGGTACTAGAATTTTGAAGATGTAATCTGCAACACAGTTTTGTGGGGTTTTTAACCTTAAAAATTAAGTAATTTTGTATTCTGTCTTAAGATCTTGCCTAGGATGTCTGTCATCTGACATTTTTAATGTTTACTAGTAGAACCAAACTCTGTATGCTGTCCTAAATACATCTGCTCTGATTGTTTTGGAGCAATAGTGCCATGATGTTTAGTCAGGATACTGTTCATCCATTTAACACATGCTTTGGGGGCATCAGGTCTGTGCCAGGCACTGTTTTAACCGGTGCCTGTGGCCTTTGTTTTATTTTTTTTGAGTTGTAGTCTCATTCTGTTGCCCAGGCTGGAGTGTAGTGGCATGCTCATGGCCACCGTAGCCTTGACGTGCTGGGCTCAGGCGATCCTTCCGCCTCAGCCTTCCAAATAGCTGGAACCACAGGCATGCGCTACCATGTCCGGCTAATTTTTTTATTTACTATAGAGACGAGGTCTTACCAAGTTGCCCAGGCTGTTCTTGAAGTCGAGGACTCAGGCAGTTCTCTCATCCCAACCTCCTAAACTACTGGGATTATAGGTATGAGCCACGTGCCCGGTCTTGTTTTACTTCTCTTATGTGGTGCCTGCTTGCTGTGAGTCAGATGCTGTTCTAAGTGCCTTACAAATATTACCTCATTTGTTCCTCCACCCCTGCTGCCAAGGAACTCCCTGTAAGTGTACCATTTCACAGATGACGCCAAGGACACACAGAGGTTAAGTAAGTTGCTCAAGGTCTGAGAGCCAGGATTTAGATCCAGGCTGGCTCCAAGTTCACATTCCTACTACTACTTAGGCTTCAGAAGCCCTGCCTCCATGCGGCCTGTGTCTACACCTCCTCTGGGGTAGGCAAGAAGCAGAGATCCTTGCTGTTTCTGCAGGAGAATTTTATTTTATTATTTATTTATTTTTATTTTTTATGTTTAAAGTTTTCAAAGTGTATTTATAAAGTAAATTAGAGAGAAAGAGAGAGAGAGAGAGAAAGAGAGAGAAAGGAGATTCACCTTCCCAAGGTTGGGGAGGCGGGCAAAGCTAAGAAAACAATCACCTGACCGGTGCTTAATAATACAGTGGCCTCTGCAGAAGAATTTGAGCACTCGGCCATTTGAGAGCCCATGGGTCTTGTCACTTTGTTTCATTGTATTGTCTTTGTTTTAAATCAGGATAGGGCACAGTCTCACAGTCTTGCTGTAACCACCTCACTACCAGCCCACCCTCAATGCCAGGAGTCAGCATACCTTCTGGAAAGGGCCACAGAATAAAAGATTTCAGGCTTTATAGGTCATCAGTTCTGTCACATAATTTTCCGATTTTTTTCTTTCCTTTGTTTTTACAACCCTTTAAAAATGCAAAAACCACCTTTAGCTCACAGGATGTATAAGTACAAGTCACAGGCTGTAGCCTTTGCCCCTCTTCAAGCCGTCTTTCTGTTCTTGCCCACTGGTTCCCTTTCAGGAGATCAGGTTTTCTTCTCTCCTACCACAGGGCCTTTGCACATACTCTGCCCACTCTTCTTGAGCTGCTAACTTTGGATCTTCTTTTTTGGGGGGGGGGAGTTGGAGGTGCACTCTATCGTCCAGGCCGGAGTACAGTGGCACACTCACAGCTACCCCACTGTCGACCTGCTAGGCTCCAGCGATCCATCCACCTCAGCCTTCCAAGTAGCCAGAAATACAGGCGTGCACTACCACGCCTGACTAATTTTTTGATTTATTGTAGAGATGAGGTCTCACCGAGTTGCCCAGACTGTTCTCGAACCCATAGGCTCAGGCAATCCTCTCACCTCGGCCTCCCAAAGTGCTAGGATTACAGGCTTGAGCCACCGCACCTGGCCACTTTGGGCCTTCTTTGGGGCACATTTCAGTCATCCTTTTCTCATGGATGCCTCGCTGCACACCTGAAATCTGGTCAGAGCTCACTCTTCTGGGTCTCTTAGCCATTTGTAATTGTTATCATGGCTGATTTTACATTCATGCAGGTGATGATGTCTGTTCCTTTGACTGTTTGCCCTGTGAGCTGCCCTTGCTTTCTGGTACATCCCTAGCTCCCAGAATAGTGTCGAGCCTCCCATCTCCCACTCCTATCTCCTGAGTCCACTGTCTACCCAGCAGTGGAGACATCATTAACGTTGAAATCTGATGGAGCCATTCTGCTATGGCTGTCTGTCTCCAGCACTGGTTCTTACACCTACCCCAGCCCTCCTGTCGCTACTCCCTGCTTTCACTGGTTCGTTGTTGTTGTTTGTCATGAACACCCTAAGCTTTCCCTCATGTCAGGGCTCTTGCACTTGTTCCCTTTCCCTTAACCATCCACCCACCTGCTTGTTTTTTTTCTAGTAACTGATGTCAGCATTCCATGCCTCCGTTCACTGACTCAGGATCCTGGGGCCCTTCCCCGACCACCCTGTTTGAAATGTTACCCCTGCCTCCCGCACACATGTATTTCGGTCACTCACTACCTCGTGAGCCCCTGTTCCTTTCTCTACAGTAGTTTTGAATTTTTTTCTTATAAAACTTGCTTATAACTGTGCCTCCCCCATTCATAGATATGTTCCAAGAATGCAAGGATTTCATCTTTTAAAATTGTTAGCATTACTTTTCTTTATTTCAGTAGCTTTAGGGGGGACATATAGTTTTTTTTGTTACATGGTTGTATTATATAGTGGCAAAGAAGTGTGGGCTTTAAATGTACCCACCACCCCCTCCTGTGTACATTGTACCCAGTGGGTGATTTTTTCCGTACCTCCACCCCATCCCCCTCCTCCTTCTGAGTGTCCAGTGTCCATTATACCATTCTCAATGCCTGTGCAGATTCTCCATCTAGCTCCCACTTCTAAGTGAGAACATATGGTGTTTGTTTGTTCCTGAGTTAGTTCACTTAGGGCAATGTTCCCTAATTCCATCCAAGTTACATTATTTCATTCTTTTTGATGGCTGAGTGGTATTCCATAGTGTATACTATTTACCACATTTTCTTTCTTTTTTTTTTTTGAGTTGGAGTCTCACTCTGTCGCCCAGATTGGAGTGCAGTGGCCGCTCCCGGCCACCGCAGCCTCGACCTGCTGGGCTCCGGCGATCCTTCCTCCTCAGCCTTCCAAGTAGCCAGAATTGCAGGCATGCGCTACCACACCCGGCTGATTTTTTTATTTATTGTAGAGATGAGGTCTCGCTGCCCAGGCATTATCCGCTGATCGGTGGGTGAGCATTTGGGTTGATGCGGCATCTTTGCGATTGTGAATTGTCCTGTGATAAACGTATGGGTGTGGGTATCTTTTTAATGTGTCGACCTTTGTTCCTTTGGGTAGATTCTTAGTAGGATTGTTGGATCAAATGGTAGATCTATTTTTAGGAACTTATCTTTTTCACTTTTGTTCCCCCTTCTGTCTGGAATAATACTGTCACTGGGTAGAAGCACAACAAATATTGTTGATTGAATGACTAGCACTTGGCTTAGAGAGGCCCTTAATAGAATGATTTGATGGATGAATAAATGCCCTTTTTTTGCTCATTATCAATCTTTGCATATTCCTTTCAAATACTTAACTTTCAATTGCTTATCCACTTACTAAGGAAAACACAGCCAAATACCCTGGTCTCTGCAATTTAGCCTTCTTCACTGTTTGAACTCAGTTCCCATGTGAAATTCCATCATAGCCACATTTATTGCCTTATTGTTTCTGATTGTGCATTTATGGATATTCCTGCCTCACCCCTACACCCATCTTTCGTATCCTACCAGCTTACAAGAATCACATCTTTGAATTTCTGAAGCATTTTATATGCAGTACGTCTGTTACTTATATGGCAATTAGTGTAGATTCTTTCCCCCCGAATAGACGTTCTTTAGGGGAAGAATGATGGCACCAGCCTAATTTCAGATTAAGGCTGTGTCCTACGGCTCCCCTGTAATGGCCTCTGTCATGAATTTTTGGTAACTCAATCTTGTGGTTATGTCCCTAAAGCCCAAGTCCCAAGGTGGGCTTGTGAACCCTCTCCAGGAAATGCCTTTAGCTGCAAATAACAGAAAGCCCCTTGCAACCTTTTTAATGAACTATGGTATACATAGAAAAGTGCACATAACACAGGTAATATAGCTCAGTGAATTTTCTAACTGAATGCAGCCAGAGAGCCAGCACTCAGATCAGAACACAGCGCCTCGCCAGTACCCAGAACCCTCTCTCTTGACCCGAGTTCTATCTGCCTAGAGGTGTGCCTGTTTTCAAAGTTTATGTAAATGCTGTTTGATGGTGTGTTCTCTTAGGTTTGGCTTCTCACAGTGCTTGTAGATGGGATAGGTACTGGCTTTTTCTTTCTTTTCTTTTTTTTTTTGGAGCGGGGGATCCCACTGTGTCACTCAGCCTGGAGTGCAGTGGCACAATCATGGCTCATGGCAGCCTTGACCTCCTGGGTTCAGACAATCCTTCCACCTCATCCTTCTTAATAGCTGAGACTACAGGCATGCGCCGCCATGCCCGGCTAATTGTTTTCCTTTTTCTTTTTTTCTTTTTGTAGTGACAAGGTCTCATTATGTTGCCCAGGGTGATCTCAAACTCCTGGGCTCAAGCATCCTCCCACCTTGGCCTCCCGAAGTACTGGGATTACAGGCATGAACCACCATGCCCAGCTGTACTGGCTTTTTCTTTGCCCTCCCACTCTTGAAACGTTTACTCAGAACCAAATGGAACAAACTTTCTTTCTTTTATGTTTTCTCCCATTTTCTATGACTTCTGATTTTCCTAATTTCACAGCATTCATTTCAGAAACTGCTTTTCTTTGGTACAAACTGATTTATCCAGCCACAGTCCCTTCCGTTGTAAAGACTCTGGCAACACTGAGATCTAAGGCAGAGGGGGAGCACCCTCTGTTTGTCTTTTTTTAAAGTCTGATTTATTTCTCTCTGTTTCTGACTCTGAGAGACTCCGAAGACTTTTTCTTCCTTCTCCAGATCAACATATACCAGTAGGAGCCGCTTCCTCTGACCTCCCCCTGGCTGATGGTTGAGTTTTGGGAAATGGCAATGGTTGTCTCCCCTCCTCCCTCATCACTGAAGTAGTTGAGATCTCTCCAGCGGCCACATTCCCATTCCTGCGGGAACTGGAACTTTCTCTACATCGTTTCCTGTTCTTTGTTTGTCCTACCATGGGAAGAAAGAAGCCATTCTTAACAGAAACTATGAAAGAATAAAAACAACTTGAAATTGATTTATTTAATTAATTTTTTTAAAGGTTTTAGAGCATTTTTAGGTTCACAACAAAACTGGACAGAAGGTAGAGAGATTTCCCATGTGTCCCATGACCCTATACACATACACAGCCTCCCCCACTACTGAGGGCCCCACCAGAGGGTACATTTGCGGCAACCGATGAACCTACTTAGCACACCGTTATTACCTCCAATCTACAGTTTACATGAGGGTTCACTCTTGGTAGTTGTTTATTTTGTGTGTAAGTGTATGATGAAATGTATCCACCGTTATTGTATCCTACAAAGTACTTTCATTGCCCCCAAATCACCTCTGTTCCTTCTGTTACCCTCCCTCCCCCTCAATTCGTCACAGCCACTGATCTTGTTAGTGTCTCTGTAATTTTGCCAGTTCCAGAATGTCATATGGAATTATTTTTGTTTTTGTACAGTGGCATGATCACGACAATCACAGCTCATGACAGCCTTAACCTATCGAGTAGCTGGGACTACAGGCACACGCCACCCGCCTAGCTAGTTTTTTAATTTTATGTAGAGATGAAGTTTCGCTATTGTTGCTCAGGCTGTCTCGAACTCTTGGCCTCAGACTCCCAAAGTGCTAGGATTACAGGCGTGAGCCATCATGCCAGGTCTCTTACGGTTTTTTCTTTTTTAATAATGTATATGGTGAATTGTTTTGCATGACTTTAATAACAAGAAATGAAAACTGATCTGTGAATCAAACCCTTGCACTCTCTAAAGAAACTACCTGGCGGCAGCTACACGTGGAATGATATCAAGGTCAGCCTTTATTTAGAAATAGAAGGAGAGTCACCTTTGTGATGTCGTTTATCCGTCACCAAAGTAAAATCTTGCATGCTGACACATAAAAATTTTATCATCAGTGATTTATTTCCTCATAGTAATGTCCCTTTGACCTTCTGATTAAATTCAGATACTCCTGGGATGGTCACCATTTTGTGATTAGTTTCCTCATTCTGTGGAAGTATTTCTCATTATTGATGCTTAAAAGCTGTAAAAGCCAACTGCTATACATTGACAACCATTAAAATTTATGAATGTGGTATGAACATTCCACCATGTTCCCAAGTGATTATTTTATTATGAGTTGTTATTTGATTGTTTGCAAGGAAATTGCTTTGTGATACTCAGCTTCATGTCTTCGTGAACTTCTGTGTTCTTGTGTCTTTCTACACTGTGTTAGCTTTTCAAAAGGGTCTCACAGCACAATTGTCTGACATTTGAAGAGATGGTGGAAAATGAATCCCCTCCCCACCCTGTGTTTTCCTGCTATGAAAACTGCAATTAAAAGTTGTGCTGTTGGCATGTTTGACATTCTTTGAGAAGAGGCAACATTGTTAAAACACCACTGTGTGCTCCTGTTTTAAGCAGAGTCCAAATGGATAATTGAATTCATGGACATTCAAATTTAATTCCAGAAGTCAAAGCTATGGTAGTAAGAACTGGACCCAAGTTCTCTTAGCAAATAATTTAATTCCTTAGCCAAGTAAACTATTATTTGTTTCTGTTCCTCGTTATTATGCCAGTAGACTGCTCAGGCAGATGCAGTGATGGATGATGGGCATATAATTCACTCTTTTTCATGGCTAGGCACATGTCAGAATGCAGATCACATTCAACAGCTGTTTTCATAAGCATGTTTTCTGTTTGGAGCTTCAAGAGCAACTTTCAAGTAATAACAGGGTAACTGGGATTGTGTTTTCACCATCCCACCAGGAAGTACGGTGTGATCTTAACCCTGGATCACACACTTGGACACTGTCACTCTAGTCATGGCTTAAGATCATGTGCACACTTCATGGTTTCAGGAGAATGTTGGTTTGATTCGATTTTTCTCCCTGACTTTCCTTGAATTTTCCGCTTAAATTGGGGAACAGCATTGGTGCCTGTGATTTGATTGAATAAAGAAGAGATCTCAGACACAATAAATGAATTGATGACATGCATCAGGTAATCTTTATTTGATTCATTACCAGTACAGCATTGCGATTCTCTAGAAAAATTTAGAGCGTGTATCCAGCGTGAAGTTTAGGACAGCTGAGCAACTGTTAAGTTTAGGATTCTTTTGAAATGTTACCCCAAGTTCTAGACTTTGTGCTGAAGTTCAGGCAGTCAAAAATCAATTATTTCATCTTATTTATCTCTAAGCAGATGAAGGATTATATCATCTGATTAACAATGCTGATGTTTCTCTTCCTTTTTTTTTTTTCCCATTTCTTCATGGTCTTGTAGAAATGTTAAAGTAACTGATTAGGGTCTTCTCTGTATTAGCACTTCATTTATTAGCACACAAATAAGTTATTATTGAGAAGAGGCAACATTGTTAACTATTCTGCTTAATACATTTTTCTTTATTCTTTAGTCACGTGTGTCCAGCTTCTTTGGATGTCTTCATTTATTATCCTTGCAGCATGTTTAATCAGAGTTAGAAATGCATTCTGCTTGGGGTAGGGGTCTTACACCTTTTATAAAAGTCTTTTATGCCATTCTTGCATCTGTAATCATAGTTAGGTGTTCCATGGGGGTCATACACGTCTTTATACAACTTGTTTAAAATGTCCTTTAAATTCTGGGAGTTAGGCTGGGCTGTAATCCCAGCACTTTGGGAGGCTGAGGCGGGAGGATGGCTTGAGTCCAATAGTTTGAGACCAGTCTGGAAAACATACTGAAACCTCATCTCTATAAAAAAATTAGCTGGGTATGGTGGTGCACACCTGTAGTCCCAGCTACTTGGAAGGCTGAGGTAGAAGGATCTCCTGAACCCAGGAGGCCAAGGCTGCAGTGAGTGGGCATCATGCCACTGCACTCCAACCTGAGTGAAAGAGTGAGACTCAATGTAAATAATAAATACATTAATTAACTAATTCTGAGTTAACTGGAGAATTCCCCTTAGTACTGTATTTATCTCTGTATATGTCTTTCCCTTCTGCTCTCAGCAGAATTACTTGGGCTGTTTGAATCTTGAAAGTCGTTAAGCTTTTTTGAGACAGCTTCCCTTCCACTGTCCTAGATCATGGAATCACACTGTTCTCTTTCTCTAACATATTCAAAATCCGATTTCCTGCATACTGCCTACTCGCAGTACTGTTTTAAGGCTGCACACTATGGCTGATACAAATGCCCCAGGTTCCTATTACTTTTCCCAATGATGAGCTGCTCCTCATTGGCCAGAATCAGCTCTGGGGTGGTTAATTCTCCTCTGCTTTCTTTTTCTTTCTCTCTCTCCCTCTCTCTTTCTCTCTCTTTTTTTTCTGGACATACTTCAGTGTCAACATGGTAGCTCTTAATCCTTTTTCTGTGATGCTTTTTCTTGAATAGATCTGTGACAGTTGCTCTGGTAGATTGAAATCTTCTGCCACATCTAGGTCTTTTTCCTATTGGTATTGGTTTTGTGATCCCATCAGGAGCATCGATTTCCCTTGTCTGGTCAAGTGGTATGTGATAGACTTTTACTATTTGGCCCTTAGGCTCTTATCTTCATTTGTCTTCTTTAAAATGCTCTCAACTATGCCTGCACTGGCAGATACATGATTTCCAAAAGGATTTCTTAATAGACCTTTTAAATTTTGTTCCAGACATGCCCTTCTCTTGCCATCCAAATTTGCTGATTTATTACTCACCATTGTGCATCAGCATATAGATATTTAATGCTATGAATATTATTTCTGATCCTCCCCCCAATTTTGCTGTGAGGTACTGGTTATCCATTGTCATTATTGTAAATATTGCATATTTTAGTGATTCTCAGAGTATTGTCTCCTGACCACCAGTAGCAGTATCACATGGGAACTTGTTGGAAATGCACATTCTCAGACCCCATCCCAGACCCACTGATCAGAAACTCAGGGGCTTCATTAAAAGCTCTGCAGGTGGCCAAGCTTCATGGCTCAGACCTGTAATCCCAGCATTTTGGGTGGCCAAGTTAAGAGGATTGCCTGAGCTCAGGGATTCGAGACCAGCCTGGACAACTTGGCCAGACCTCGTCTCTACAATAAATCTAACAAAAAAATTAGCCAGGAGTGGGGTTGCAAGCCTGTGGTTCCAGCTCCATGAAAGACTGAGGCAGAAAGATCCCCTGAGCTCATCAGATCAAGGCTGCATTGGCCATGAACATGCCACTGCTCTCCAGCCTGGGTGACAGAATGAGACTCATACTCCAAAAAAGAAAAACAGAAAACATAAAGCTCTGCAGGTGATACCTGATGATTTGTGTTTTAACAAGCCTTCCAGGTGACTGAATAGCTTCAGCAGGCATCCCTGGCAATGAGATATTGTAGATTTATTTAAGCCAGTTTCTTCTTCCCCTTCTGTGTCCAATTTAAATTTCCAGTAGCAGCTTTGAGCCAATTTCCACCTACACTTACTGCGTGTCTACTACTATGCAGATACTCTGTGGCTCTTGTATATACATTATAAAAAGTAATTCTCATAATACAATAAACTCAGCTTTACTATTCGTCCTCCCCTTATAACTTTTTTTAAAATTTTAATGTTATTTTTTTGAGTTGGGATTTCATTCTGTAGCCCAGGCCAGAGTGCAGTGGCATGATCATGGCTCACCAAAGTCTCAGCATCCTGAGCTCAGGCGATCCTCCTGCTTCATCCCCCAGATTAACTGGAACTACAGGTATATGCCACCACATTGGCTAACTTTTTCATTTTTTTTTTTTTTTTTGTAGAGACAAGGTCTTGCTATGTGGTCCAGGCTGGTCTTGAGCCACCGTGCCTGACCCCCTTTTAAATATACTTTATTTTTTAGAGCACTTGCAGGTTTACAGAGGATTTGAGCAGAAAGAACAAAGAGTTTTCCCCTCTACCTCTCTCATCTTCCCACCCACCACAGTTTCCCCTACTTCTATATTTTGCCTTAGTATGGTACATTTAAGCTAATACTATTGCATTATTATTAACCAATGCTCATATTTTGCATTAGAGTTCACATTTTGTGTTGGGCATTCTATAGCTTTTGACAAATATGTAATGCCACGTATCTACCATTGCACTATCATGTAGAATAGTTTCACTACCCTAAAAATCCTGTGTATTCCACCTATTCATCTCTTTCTCCCTTCCCCTGAACACCTGAAAACCCTGATCTTTTTGTTGTCTCCATGATTTTGCCTTCTTCAGAAAGTCATATCGTTGGAATCCTGGTATTCCCTTTTGGCAGCAGTCTGAACCAGGAAGGCATGTGCCCAAGAATAAAAAGTTTTTCAGACCTACCGAGTTGGAATTTATACTTAGCCCTGCTGGCTTCAAGCTTTTTTGTGTGTTTGTTTTCATTGCTGCTGTGTTCTCTCTCAGATTTCCAAAATTCAGTGCTGATAATTTTGCCTTCCTTTCCTGAAATTTATGTAATTGACTGTTGCTGTTATTTCTGTTTTCCCTTACAGTGAAGACAAAGTGGTAGAAGTAACAGAGGAGGAGGAAGTAGCTGATGTGGAAGAAGAAGAAGCTGATGATGACGAGGATGATGAGGATGGTGAAGAGGTAGAGGAAGAGGCCGAGGAGCCCTATGAAGAGGCTACAGAGAGAACCACCAGCATCGCTACCACCACTACCACCACCACAGAGTCTGTGGAAGAGGTGGTTCGAGGTAATCCACTGTTTGCTTAGATTCCACCCGCCTCCCAGAGAAAAGGAAGCAAAAACCAGAGTTTGAAATTTCTATCCATTCTACTACTACTGCCTTCCCCAACCAAAAAAAAACAATGGGTTTTTTTTCCAAATTGCAAGGCTTCTTACATTGATGAAATAGTTTTAATTTAACATACTGTGCAATAATTAATTTCAAATACACTATGTACCCTATATATGAACCTTCAAGTTGTGAACACCCAAAGATG
Source organism: Carlito syrichta (assembly GCF_000164805.1). Classification (NCBI taxonomy): domain Eukaryota; kingdom Metazoa; phylum Chordata; class Mammalia; order Primates; family Tarsiidae; genus Carlito; species Carlito syrichta. The sequence continues at coordinate 174,420 of NW_007085951.1, forward strand.
ATTCACATGTTCAGTCATATAAGTTAGTTCATAGTTCATGTGTCTGGTGTACGTTGTCACGTGTGTGCATCCTCTACAAGTGGTTGTGGTTTTGTGTACTTTACATATGGTATATCTATTTTTTATGTATTATTTGTGTAAAAAGTGTAATGAATCTATTACAATACAGTACTATATAGCTGATTCTGTTAGTTGGATACCTGGGTTAACTTTGTTGGGCTTACGAACGTGCTTAGAACAAAATTCATTCATATGTAGGGGACTTACCACAATGTGAAATCCTAATTATACAGTCTGTTTTGTACCCTGTGTATGCTGCTTGGCAAATCCCAAATTGTTAAATGAGATGACTCTACCCAACTAGGAGTCATCTCATTTAACAAACACTGAGTTGGGTGACGCCTTGGTATTTTTTTTTTTTTTTTTTTGCAGTGTCTATTTGTTATTTGGTATTGTCTGTTGCCTTTTCACTACCTAAACTATGAACTCCTTGAGGGTAAAAGCTGGATCTTACTCAGAATCATACAGAGTGCCTGGCTTACAGAAAGTTTCAGTAAATCTTAGTTGAGTGAGTAGTTGCAATTAGATTTCATTAAAGAAGGAGATTTGGTGAGTATCCCATTATTTTGTGCTATCGAATTTAACTTAGATGATGTACATTGTGTTTAAATTGTTTTATCAGTATGGCAGTGTCTTCTGCATCAAAAAGTGGTTGTAGTGTTGATATCTTAAGCTTTCTTTTTTTGTTGAAATGTTCCTGATGAGAGTGTTGTGAACTAGATGACCTAAAGAATGTGCTTCTTGTCTCCATGAAATAAAAGCAAATATTCAGTTTATGTTACACAACCAAATGCTACAACAATGAGTAAATTGTTGGATCAAGTACATATTTGTTTTGTAGACAGTAAAAGATTCTTCAAGACCTAGAGTGATTGACTATGTACTTAACTGAACTTTAATATATTGCAAATATTTTTATTTATTTATTTATTTATTTATTTATTTTTTGAGTTGGAGTCTCACTCTGTCGCCCAGACTGGAGTGCAGCGGCCGCTCCCGGCCACCGCAGCCTCGACCTGCTGGGCTCCGGCGATCCTTCCGCCTCAGCCTTCCAAGTAGCTAGAACTACAGGCGTGCGCTACCACGCCCGGCTAATTTTTTTTTTTTTTGATTTATTGTAGAGATGAGGTCTCGCCTGCCCAGGCGGGTCTCGAACCCGCGGGCTCAGGCAATCCACTCACCTCAGCCTCCCAAAGGCGCAGGATTACAGGCTGAGCCACCGAGCCCGGCTTATTGCAAATATTTTTAAAGTTCATCCATGAATGTTGCAACATTGTGAGTCTTCCTCTCACTTTTTATTAAGATATAATGATTTCAGCTCTACGGTTATATTAGAGCTTAAAATGGGCTACTTTCTCTGCCTCAAATACGTTCCTAATTATCACTGCAGTGTCTATTTCCCTTTGTTGTTGTTTTTTTTAACAACTTTATTGAAGTATCATTTGCATATGTCAGATTCACTGATTTTAAGTATATTATTCAGTGGCTTCAATACACTTACCAAACTGTGCAACCATCACCATAATCCAGCTTTAAGACATTTTCATCACCCCCATAAGATCCCTCAGGTCCATTCACAGTTCATTCCAATACTCACCTTTAACCCCAAGCAAAAATGAATCTACCTTGTCTCTATAATTTTGTCTTATTCTGGATGTTTAATGTAAGGAGGCTCATAGAGTACATGGCCTTTTGTGTCTGGCTTCTTTCACTTAATGCAGTGTTTTTGAGTCTACATTTCTAACTTTTAAAACTGACATTATTCTGAGTAAAACACTCAGCTTAAAATTCATTGAAAGTATTCTTTTTTTTTAAAGAACATACAATGCAAGATGAATTGTTTAATTTTATCACTCTCTACTGAATGACAATTTCTTATTCATTTTTGCACATAAGTGAATGTGCAAAAAAAATTGCTTATTTTGTTTGAACCACCGTTTTTCAAGTACCTAAGGCATCCTTGTCTTAGGGGATTTTTCACATGACTCTCAGGGCCTACTGCAGCAGGTCTAGTCAAATGAATTCGTTAGCCTAGATTTCCCTGGCAGAGAAAGATAGATTTTTTCAGGGTTTCTCTTCTTGAAACCTAAATGATGTGTGACTACAAGTTACAGAAAGCTGGTATTCTGCAGTGGGACTGAAGTTCTTGTGATCTCTATCAAGCTAGCTGTTTAGATAATAGTTGGCATTCGCTTATTCAACATTTGTTTTAGGAGCTCCTGCTTGGTATAAGCCATTTGGTATAAGTCATAGGCATCAATGTACCAGCTAGCATTGTAAGAGGCTACATCCAACTTCAGTGAATTTTTTTAAAAGAGATTATTTCAGTGCATTTGCCCATTTCATGATGGGTGATTTACGAGCACACCTGTCCACACCACGTTGAGTGATCAGCAGTTTTTGACCAAAAACAGCATGATCTCTGTGCCCCACCACTTTCCCTATTCAAACCATCTTATCTGGAGGGATTGTTTTGTGTTTCCCTGGATAAAAAGAGTCCTCAAAAGTGGAAGAGGTGAAACAAAAAATGGCAGAAGCACTAAAAGGCATAAAACTGTTTTGAGCAGTGGAAAAGGTTTCCCAATAGGTGTGTTGCATGTAACAGAGAGAACTTTAAAAGTGACTGAGGTTTAAACATGTAAGAATAAATACACAATTTTTTATAAATAAATTTCACTTTTTTGGGTTTCCCCTCATATGTTATAGTATTTTCTGTAGAAAGTCAAAGTTTTTAAAACAAAACTCTCCAGGCCAGAGGTAAAAAGCATACTAACCTTAAAAGATAACGGGTTAATAATGTTGATGGCAAGAAGAAAAAGGCCAGGCGTGGTGGCTCATGCCTATAATCCCAGCACCTTGGGAGACCGAAGCAAGACGATTACCTGAGTTCATGGGTTCGAGACCAGCCTGGGCAACTTGGCAAGACCTCATCTCTACCATAAATAAAAAAATTAGCAGGTCACAGTGGCGCGTAGGCCTCATCTCTACCATAAATAAAAAAATTAGCAGGTCGCAGTGGCACGTAGGCCACAAGTTTCAGCTACTTGGAAGGCTGAGGCAGAAGGATCACCTGAGCCCAGCAGGTCAAGGCTGCGGTGGCCGTGAGCTTGCCCCTACACTCCAGCCTGGGTGACAGAGTAAGACTCCAACTCAAAAAAAAAAAAAAAAAAAAAAAAGCAACCTTCTGAAAGCAAATACCTGGTCTTTTAGAGTTACCAACTGTTAATACCAAAAATAAAAAATAGGAGAACCTTTAATGGGAATCCATCCATTCCATCTCAAACTCCTGAAGTGGATGAAAGCTATAATTGAGGCAAATCTTTCTGAGAAAGAGGGCCTAACAGAAACATATTATGTTATTGTGAGGCAGTTTTATTTTGTATTCTTAGCTCATCTCAAAGCTGTGAAGGTTTTTTTTTTTGTTTGTTTTTATTTTTGTTTCTTTGTTTTGTTTTTTTGAGTCGGAGTCTCACTCTGTCGCCCAGACTGGAGTGCAGTGGCCAATCCTGGCCACCACAGCCTCGACCCGCTGGGCTCCAGCGATCCTTCTGCCTCAGCCTTCCAAGTAGCCAGAACGACAGGCGCGCGCTACCACGCCTGGCTAATTTTTGATTTATCATAGAGATGAGGTCTCGCCAAGTTGCCCAGGCGGGTCTCGAACCCACGGGCTCAGGCAACTCACTCACCTCGGCCTCCCAAGGCACGGGATTACAGGCTGAGCCACCGAGCCCGGCCTATTTTTGTTTCTTCGTATAAATTTAAAGGGCACAAGTGTGGTTTTATTACACGGATATATTGGGTATGGTGAAATCTGGGCTTTAAGTGTATCCATCACCCTGACGGTGTATATTGTACTCATTAAGTGATTTCTCATCCCTCTACCCCTCCCACCCTTAACAAGCTTCCAGTGACAGATAGTCCACACTCTGTGTCCATGTGTGCACACTGTTTAGCTCCCAACGAAGTAGAAATTTTTGATAGTAACTTGAAAGGGACCATCTCCAAAGAGCCCTTTCCCCATCGTTGGTGTGGAAGGTGAGTTGCAGTTCTTCCCTAATTGAGAGCAGTGGCAACACACAGGTGATTGCTCACTTTGTAGAACTCTGATTACAAATAGCTTGCTTCTGTGCTGAAAATAAAAATTAGAAGTGATTCGTGAAGAAGATCGTAAGGAAATTTACGATCTCAACTTTCGATGTTAACGATTCAGCATGTGAAAGAAAATGTGATTTACAGCCATACTTAGAAAGAAAATGGTTTTGTCATTTCCAACATATTGCTACTAATACCAGTCTTTAATGTGCTTTATAAAAAACTCAATACTTCCGTACTGTTAAAATTTGAAAGAAATAGAGGAAAGAAAAATAAGACATTGCAGCATGCTCATAAAATTTTCTGCCATATTGTTGATAATCGATGTGACCAAAGTGGGAGATATCTGTTCTCTGTTACTGATTCTAGAGGGAAAAGATAATGCTTGAAAATGAGCACACTGTGGCAAAATCTATCTGGCTTTTGGGTTTATTGTTAAAAAAAACCTTGGATATTGATCTAGTGGAATAAGTCATTGCCAGTTTGAGTAAGATATTAGTATGTTTAGGCACTCGCTCTTAATTTTCTGTTCAAGAAAGAATTACACTTCCTAAACCCAGGATGTTAGGTAATTTCTGATGGAGCCATAAATTCTAAACTGATAAAACATGGGTGATAAATGACATAGTCTTTGGTTTCATCAAGCCAATTTTGTCTGTCCAGAGTAACTAATTTTGCTTTCAAGCAGTGATTCTATCTTTTAATCCTGGTAACTATGCTGTGGGGTGAAAATTTTACTTACCCATTTAAAGATCACGAAAGCCTAGAGAATACACTCCCACTCCACCCCTCCCACCCCCGACTCCAGCCCATGTTCATATAATGGGGAAACTTTACTTTCCCATTTAAAACCAAGATCACCAAGGTCTAGAGAATTTTTTTTTTTTTTTTTCTGAGTTGGAGTCTCATTCTGTCGCCCAGACTGGAGTGCAGTGGCCACTCTCGGCCACTGCAGCCTTGACCTACTGGGCTCTGGCTATCCTTCCACCTCAACCTTCCGAGTAGCCAGAATTACAGGCACGCGCGACCATGACCAGCTGATTTTTTTGATTTATTGTAGAGATGAGGTCTCGCCAAGTTGCCCAGGCGGGTTTAGAACCCACGGGCTCAGGCAATCCACTCACCTCAGCCTCCCAAGGCGTGGGATTACAGGCTGAGCCACCGAGCCCAGCTGAGATTTTTTTTTTTTTAATTGCCACGGTTTAGTAGGAAAACCAGGATTTGGATCCAGATGGGCCAAGATGTTTCTGCTGCACTCATGTCAGAATTGCACCTTTACTTCTCCTTGTAAATGCACACTAATTCATTTTTACCTGTGCTCCCATGTAAATTTATATTCCTTTCCAATAGTCATATATTCATCTTCCTATTATTTCACACCGTGCATTTCTGGAATTTTGGAATTTATATTTAAATTAAAGCGATCTGGGCTCTGTAATAGTAAGGCAGCAAACTATGACCCTTGGGACATAATTGACCTGTTGCCTGTTTTCTAAACAGAAGATTTTATTAGGACACAGCCAAGCCTGTTTGTTTACATATTGTCCAGGCTGCTGTTGTGTCACAGAAGGGGAGTTGACAAGTTGCAAAAGAGACCATGGGGCCTGCAAAGCCAAACTCATTTACTGTCTGGCCTCTACAGAAAATGACTATGAAGTTCTTTATATTTTGGATGTTACCATATCAATTTAATTTCTTTAAGGTAGCTTGTTGGTGGTTAGAGGCAGACTAGCGTAGTGTTTAAGACAGAATTTTTAGTAATGTTATGGCCTTGGGTCAGTTAAGTAGCCGTTTTTCCTGTATATAGTGTAGCTGTTAATGTTACTTTGTATATTTGTTGTGAAAAGGGTTTTAGATGATCTGTGTTAAGCATTTGTTATAGTGTCTGGTAAATCTTCAGTTTGTTGTGCAAGCACAGGCTGCCCAGATTAAGTCTTTGCTCTCTAACCTGCCAACTGTGTAAATGTGTAAAATCATATAACCTTGCATCCTTATTGCTTTCCTTTGAAAAATGGGGATTAATAATACTTACCACCAGGCTCGGTGGCTCAGCCTGTAATCCGCGCTTTGGGAGCCTGAGGTGAGTGGATTGCCTGAGCTCGCGGGTTCAAGATCCGCCTGGGCAACTTGTTGAGACCTTATCTCTACAATAAATCAAAAAATTAGCCAGGTGTGGTAGCGTGCGCCTGTAATTCCAGCTGCTTGGAAGGGTGAGGCAGAAGGATCACCGGAGCCCAGCAGGTCGATGCTGCGGTGGCCGGAAGTGGCCACTGCACTCCAGTCTGGGCGACAGAGTGAGACTCCAAC
>NW_007085951.1:180993-275381 GCF_000164805.1 Carlito syrichta
TGCCTCGCCTGCTGGGCTCCAGCAATCCTTTCGCCTCAGCCTTCCAAGTAGCCGGAATTACAGGCATGCGCTACCATGCCCGGCTGATTTTTTGATTTATTGTAGAGATGAGGTCTCGCTGCCCAGGTGGGTCTCGAACCCGCGGACTCAGGCAATCCAACTCACCTCAGCCTCCCAAAGGCATGGGATTATAGGCTGAGCCACCGAGCCCGGCTACTTTTTTTGTTTTTTGAGTTGGAATCTCACTCTTTCACCAAGGCTGGAATGCAATAGCATGATCATGCCCACTGTAGCCTCAACCTGCTGAGGTCAGGTGGTCTTTCCTCCTCAGCCTTTCAAGTAGCTGGGACTACTACAGGCATGCACCACCACACCCAGCTAATTTTTTTGATTGATTGTAGAGACAAGATCTCTCCATGTTGCCCAGGCTGGTCCTGAACTGCTGAATTTGGGCAGTCCTTTTGCCTCTGCCTCCCAACATGCTGGGGTTACCAGCATAAACCACCACACCTGACCAGATTGACTTTTAATTATAAAATGCATAAAAGTGACCTATCTGAATATATTGGTAATAGAGCAGATATTTATAGGCATTATGTTATGATAGAAAGCTTAAACTTTGTTTCTTGCTTAAAATGTTTTTTTCTGACTATATATTGTATATTAAAATATCTGCCATTAAATTTTATGTCCAGCTGAAAATTGAACAAGGTTGTATTAATTCGCTAGTGCATTTCAAGATAGAGTTTCATTTCTTGTAGACATTTTAAACCTCGTGGACCTTTTTCTATTAAATTGACAGGTAAAGACACTGATATAGGTAGCTCTTTAACCATCTCAGATGATGAAAGCTAAAAAGCTGGATCTGAATGTCGCTTGCCGTGGGTTAAGTGACTGACCTTGGCAGAATTAAATTATCGTTCTTGCCCTTCTGGTGACCATTAATCTGTGAGAAGTTCCATTTGATTTAATGATGTACATTTCTCCCACGTCAGCAGGGCACTTCTAGGTACCAAGCATTGCACTGGTTGCTGGAGGCACAAGGTTATGAATAGGATGGCTTGGTCAGGTCGCCTCTAGCCATATCTGCAAAGTCCTTGAGAGGGAAGGGTCTCTCAGACCTGGGACTTTGGAAGGAACTTTGGCAGCATGGAGGAAGGAAAGTGCTCAGTTTGCGGATGGAAGTTTTCACCTAAGGCATTACAGAAAAGTTGGCATTTGAAACTATAAAGAAAGAATAGGGATTTACCAGGTGGTAGACCACCAAAGAGAAGGAATTCAATAAGTATTTTAAATAAATAAGAGTGGTTTGCATTGATTCTTTTGAGTTGGAGTCTCAGGCTGGAATGTTGTGGCGCGCTCACGGCCACCAAAGCCTCAACCTGCTGGGCTCAGGCGATCCTTCCACATCAACCTTCGAACTAGCATGTACCGCCACACCTGGCTAATTTTTCTTGATTTATTATAGAGACAAGGTCTCACCAAGTTACCCAGGCTGGTCTCGAACCCCTGGGCTCAGGCAGTCCTATCGCCTTGGCCTCCCAAAGTGCTGGGATTACAGTTGTGAGTCGCCGTGCCTATCCTGCATTGACTCTAAAGAGTAGGAGAAACAAAGCTTAGCTTAATTCTCATGTCTGAGTTATTACCTATTTATAATGGACATGGCACAAGATATCCTATAATTCATGGACGTGATTCTTGCTTATCATTTATATTTAACGTGTTGCAAATTTGGGGTAAACTCTGAGCTTAACTTGCTGTGAACATGAACATGAACTCACATACCTAAACCGGAGGCTTCAATAGCAGTATGTTACAGGAAAATGAAACTGAAGCTCCACAGAGTGTTTGGGAATGGTGAAAGAATGATGATAGCTCCTCCTTTTAGAGCAAGCCTAAGGCCTCTATATCTTTGTTTTGACTAAGGCAAATAGGATGCACCCCACTGCTGGGCCAGCTTGTAACATGCTTTCTAATGGTATCCAACGATCTGGTGTCAGCACTGACCATAGATGTGATAGGTGACAAACTGTTATCTTATGCCCCATGTCATGGCAGCCATTGATTTCAATACACACTTTAATAGAGGCAGAGTGAAGCAGGGTATTGACAAACATCTTTCCATAGTTTAATGGTCCCAATCTCGAAAACCCACTCTGATAATTAGATTGCTTAAAATGGGAGACTAAGGAATAGAGCCATCTAGAAAAGGGTGTGTGTTTGTATGTGTGCATGCATACTTTTTCTTTTTTACCAAAACATCTTTATTGAGATATAATTTGTATACTATAAAGTAGAGAATTCAGTGGCTTAGCATATTCACAAAAATCTGCATTGCCATATGGGAAATTATTCACAGCCTCTGCAACCTTAACCTGCTGGGCTCCGGCAATTCTTCCGCCTCAGCCTTCCAAGTAGCTGGGATTACAGGTGCTCACCCCCACACTCAGCTAATTTTTTGATTTATTGTAGAGATGAGGTCTCGAGGCTGGTCTCAAACCCCTGGGCTTAGGCATTCCTGTCACCTTTACCTCTCAAAGTGCTGGGATTACGGGAGTGAGCCATCATGCCAGCCCATATTTTTGAACTTGGTTTTGCTTGCAACTTCACATGCCTGACAGTGCCGTAGTTATTTTCACCTTCCAGTGCTATAATGTTTTATTTGTGTCAAAGTTCTAATTCACTGTCAGAATAATAGAAGTAATCAGCTGAAGGCATTTTAATACAATTATATCTAGATTTATTAAAAATTTAAAAACCATTTTTTGTCCAGTTTAAAGGTCAGAAATCAGATTTTTAAAGAATACCTGTCTTTCTCATGTTTTTCCCCAACGCAGTTGTTTTTATAAAATAGATGCAAGTTCTTCAGGCACAACAATTTTACACATCCACTCAACTCTAAATGTTTGTAATTAAGAAAAAAAATCAAACCTAAAATCTAGTAAATTAGTGAACAATTCATTTAAACAAGCATACATTTTCATGGGCATGGATACCTTTTTAGCTAATCCTTTTAACTCATCTGATAGAGTAGAGGCTCGGATTCCTAGGGCAGGTAGTGAAACTGTGAGTTTTAATGGAAATCTGCAGTTCGCTTGTTAAAAAATGAATTTCTGAAGTCTTTAAGAGCAGAGCAGATTACAGCCTAAACATCTGTTTCTCTCAGCCTTGAACTATTTTGCCATCCTGAATATTCAGCTTTGGTTTCCAGCCACTTCTTCCAATATGTCTGACCTTTTGTGATTCTGTTAGCAGAAGAGCGAAAAATCAGGAGGAAGTAAGTCTTAATGAATCTAATATAAAAATGATGTTCAAGAAAACCCTTCAGCCTTCAAGACAGCAGCCCAAATTATTTTAAAAATTAAGAAAATTTTACCATGTTAAAAAAAGAAAAGAAGTTTAAGGCAGAAGAAATGTTAAAGGTGCACTATATTTGGTTTATATTGGTAAGACTGTTAGGGTGTTTTTAACTATAAGGTTAGAGTGATCTCTTTCTTACATTTACTTATGTTCTTATTGGGTAATTTTCAAAGTTTCATGATAGAAACATGTTTTGTACGTTTCATATTAGAAGCAAAGAAAGGTCTTATTGGCCAATTCTCCTGATTCTGTTTTGAAATTTTCCCAGCATTTTTTACCAGGGATTCTGAGATGTTGGTGACTGCTGCATATGTAGCTTTGGTGGGCAAAATTACTAAAATATGATGTGAATCCTCTTAATGTTTGGGCTGTAGCAGGGTCTCTCCACCTCAGCACTGTTGATGTTTTGGGCCCGAGAATTCGTTATTGTGGGGGACTGTTCTGTGCATTGAAGAATGTTTAGCAGTGTCCTTGACCTTTACCTTTTAGGTGCCAGTAGTACTTCCTAGTTGTGACAATCAAAACTGTCCCCTAGGAGGAGGTAGGAGCTAGTATCTATCTGGTTGCAAATCAATGGGCTATGGTGTTTAGATCTGCAGTGATGACCAGCTTTAAATATGTGGACAGAGAAATGCCACAATACTGTGTCTCATCTTCATGTCAACAATAACTCCTAACTCAGTGCTTTGCACACTGTAGGTAGCCAATGAGCTTTTTTTTTGTTGAGTTGGAATCTCACTCTGTCACTCAGGCTGGAGTGCAGTGGCACACTCACGGCCACCCAGCATCGACCTGCTGGGCTCCGGCGAGCCTTCTGCCTTAGCCTTCCAAGTAACTGGAACTACAGGTGCGCTACGATGCCCAGCTAATTTTTTTTGTTGTTGTTTATTGTAGAGATGAGGTCTCACCAAGTTGCCCGGGCTGGTCTCGAACCCGCGGACTGGGGCAATCCACTCCCCTCAGCCTCCCAAAGTGCCGGGATTACAGGCTGAGCCACCAAGTTCAGTCACCAATGAGCATTTTTTATTGAGCAAGAATAAATAGAATAAAAGTATGCTAAAATAAATATGATAAATACACATTTAGTAAGGTAAAAACAAGTATTTGGTGAAACATGTAGTGTAGTCTAGTAGCTTTATTTAGACTTAAAAAAAATAAAATGTTGACTTAAATGTTGCATATACATATTTATCATGTAGATAATGAAGTATGGAGGTAAATTGCCTTCCTGGTTTTGTTTTTTTAATTTTTCCAAAGAAATTCATCCTCCCCTGGCCCAACATTATGAAATGGCAAATGGTGATTTGCATCCCTGTTGTAACCAGGGATACACTATTCTCAGCTGGAGTCTGTGAGTTCTTTCCCTGTTGGGGATTGTGATGAGAAACCAGTTAACGCTGAGTTTTGGACATATTCAGTCTTCCCCAGAAAGGACGTGGAACCACAGGACTATCCTTCCAACCTCTGACTGATATCTAGAAGCATACTTTTTTTTTTTGTAAAAATAGAAATGCCATCTAATTCTTTGTTTGCAGAGAAGTGGTATAAAGAAATACATTCTAAGTCCTTGATTTTTTCTGACCCTTCTTCATTGTTTTTCTAATTATTGACATTTCTAATGTTCTGGGATGTTATAGGAATGCTATCATTTAAATTCAGTTTTCTGAAAAGTCTGGTGTTTTCATAGACTTAAAATGAGTAAGAGAATTATTACCTTGATACTGGGTTTAAGGCAGAAGTAGTGAAGGTGTTTTAATGTTGCCTGAGATAGGAAAGAACTTTAGAGTAAAATAAATATGTATAGATAATCTGTTTAAATTTTTTAATAAGTCAAAACCTGTGCAACTTTAACCAGTTCTTCTCCTCTGGTCCTTGTGGAAAGTGATTTAATCTTGTTTCTTTAGTTTTGACATTTCAATTGTATTTAAAAGATGTGGTTGATTATGCTGCTTCTCAAACGTTAATATTCACTTGAGTCACCCAAGTCTCTTGCTAAACACACATTCTAAGATTGTAAGTCTGTAGTGGAGCCTGCATTCTAGGTGATGCTGGCTCTGCTGATCCATGGATTGTACTTTGAGAGCGAACTCGTAGCATCTCCTACCTACTGTACGGTGCAGATTTGTGACACTGAGACAAGAAATAAGAAACTGAAGGAAAACCATCTTTATCGACAGTGTTATTGTTCTCAGTATTTTAGCACATGTCAGCAAATGTGAGAGGATCCTGAGATGTGTATCCACCGAGCTTTTTTTTTAAATTCAAATCTTAGGATCAACGAAATTGAAAACTCTTACAATCTCCATACATGTATAATTGCTGCTAGTTTCACTTGTGCTCCTGTTTCCGGTCATTGGTGTGGTGGTGTAGCCAATCCCTACTAGCCACAACCTTTGGTAACTTAAAGTACCAATAGTAGGAGTATTGATACTGTGCAAATTGACAAACACTGTAACTTGGAGTATTCTGTTTTTTGTTTTTCTGGAGAAAGTCAATTTACCAGTCTACTCGGGCCTCTCATTCAGTAATAAAACTCACTTTCCCTTAGTTTCCAGTGCAGGACCTGATATCTTTTTCAGAGTTTAGACTTGTTAATATCGTTGCACTTCAGACTGGCCTCCCAGCTCCGTGAAGAACAAGTTTATTCCCTTCCAGCTCAATGAAGAACGAGTTTAATCCCTTAACAAACAGGAAACAAAGGTTGAGGAGAAATCATAGTGGTACCCTTTTGTGAATACTCACTAACCACTAACTACAGCATCATGCGAATACTGATTAGTCTAAATATTTTATGAGTAAATCTCCTTCAGGTGCATTTTATAAATAATCTTTCATCATGGAGAGATGTGAGAATTGGGTCAGGTATAATTAGAATGACAGATGTATTGGCTAGCCTTAGAGAATTAACACAATTCAGTAAAAAGGCTAGCCAAATGCAGATATCTTCTAGAGACTTCCGTGACAAATTAGCATCCAACATCCCATACTGAATCAGTGCTTTCATTACCATGCACAGCTGTTTGCATCATTTTGTTCGTATTTCAGTCCTTATTTGGAGCTTAAGTGAGATTTGTCATAAGACTTCAGTTCCATCTCGCTTGCCTAATTTTAAATGTCTTTATTTGGTAAAATAAGATTACAAGGTCATTAATATTTGATAATTTATTGCCTTTATTAGAGAAATCATTTAGACATGTTTTTTGATGACTGCTTGCTAATATGTGCAAGCACATGATAAATACTCTTTTCTATTAAAAGTACATGGTTCTAGCATTGGGAAAAGCACATTATTTTAAAAAATCACCTGTTTTCTAATGTGTTGACTTTAAAAATTATTTTTCTTTAAGAATCAAATGCAAATTTGTCTACTTATTCTTCAGTAGAATTCTGATAGCTTAGGCTCATGAAATGTCACCATATAAGAGAGAGGTCCAACAAAAAAAATGGAATTGTCTTGCCACTTGTAGTACAGGCTTCCCCCACTAGGTAAGTGTTCTAGGAACCCACTGGTATCAGCATACCAGCTAGCTGTTGTGAAAGACCACATTTGGCTTCTGGTGAGTTTTTTGTTTTGTTTTGTTTTGTTTTGTTGTTTTGGATATTCTTTTAATGCATTTGCCCATTTCATGATGGGTGGTTTACAAGTACATCTGCCCACACCTCACTGAACGGTCAACAGTTTTTGACCAAAAATGATATCACCCCAATAAAAAAAAGTCCTCATAGAGAAATGTTTTGCCAGTGTGGAAGAGGTGAAACAAAAAGCAGCAGAAGCACTAAAAGGCACCAAAGTTGAGGAGTTCAGTAACTGTTTTTAGTAGTGGAAAAAGAATCTCGATAGTTATATTTCATCAAACAGAAAGCACTTTGAATGAGACAAGTTTAACATGTAAGAATAAATATACAATTTTTTATGAATACATTCTGAAGTTTTTTGGGTCCCTCTTGTAATATTTTGAATTGCAGTGATAATTTAGTCAGGCTAAAAAAATAAAGTTGATTTAGACATATGTATCAAAATTTACTTGAAATATTGAAGTTAAGTACATATACTTAGTGGATTTCAATATTTATGTCCTTGTTTTCATTTTATTTCAGTGTCACAGTAAGCAGGTAATTATTACAAAAGCAAACTATATTTGTCTTCTTACGTTTATCCTTTTTTGTTAAAATTGGAGAAATAGAGTTCAAGATATGAGTATGTAATTTTTAACTCAAAAAGGAAATGTATTTGTATTATGTATGAAATTTAATTAAGCATATATTTTTATAGAATATGGAGAAAATTATTCTACAAAATGTTTAGGTTTTTCTTACACTTAAGAATACACAATTCCTTGCTCTCTCTAAATAACTTTTGTTTGATTATTTAGTCTGATTATCTAAGTGGTTGCTTTCATGAAATTTGTAAATTTAAAATTTACCCATTACATCCAATACATTGAGAATAACTGAAACTCAGTTATTTAAAAGAAAATCATAATATAAAGCTTTATTTTAAAATTTATCCTTAGTGTTTTATTTAAAGCTCATTATTTGTTAATCTGTTAACTTTGCTTTGCAAGAAGGCATTATGGTTATCATACATTTGAAACTGGAGATTTCACAACTGTCTTCAAACTGAATTTGTTGAAAAGTGCACAGTTAGCTTTCTAGCTTTGGTTATCCACAAAAAATGTTACATTGAAATATACATTCAGAGTTAATTTTTTGTGGTTGAGCATTATTTTTTGAACAATGAATTGGCATAATCATTTTTATATAATGCGAGATCTGGCTTTGCTTCTATATTGCATTTTGTATTATATTGATTTTTAGAAAATGGAATGTAGTGTTGAAACCAGCACACATCTCAGTAAGTGCCTACCCTCCAAAGATACAGAATACTTGACTAGAAAAGCACACAGTTTGGCTTTGTGTTTTATCTACACCCGCATTTTAGTTTATCAAATGATGTTTCGTCTTGAAGGGTAAATAGAGTTGTTATAAAGGAAGAGATAAACCTTCCTTGCCAGAAGAACTCAGCCATATCAGATATATTCAGTGAATATCAGGAAACCTATATGTGATCTTAAAAGTTTAAGAAATTAAATATGAATAAACAAGGGTTGTCATTCCTTAGATGTCCTTACCTATGTTTCTAACATTTCTCTTTGTGAAAAGTCCAAGCAGTTTTTCTCACCCATGTCAGCCCTGGCACATCTCCCTTTCTTTCCTCTCCTTTCTCTAATAAACTTTGTTTTGGAATTTTAAAACAATAAAAAAGAAATAGCCCTGTTTCTGTTATTTTAGGAAAATTTTCTCTTGTTTTGTTATATCTCATACTTACTTTGAATAGAAATGAAGGTGGATTATAACTCAAAAAATATATTTAATAATTTTTTTTTTTTTTTGAGTCGGGTCTCACTCTGTCACCCAGGCTGGAGTACAGTGGCATGATCACGGCTTACTGCAGCCTCGACATCCTGAGCTCAGGAGATCCTTTGCTTCATCCTCCCGAATAGCTGGGACTGCAGGAGCACACCACCATACCTGGCTAATTTTTTAATTTTTTTGTAGCAATGCTGTCACACTTTGTTTCCCAGGCTGGTCTAAAAGTACTGGGCTCAAGCAATCCCCTGCCTCTGCCTCCCAAAGTGCTGGGATTATAGGCATGAGCCTCTGCACCTGGCCAATTTAATGAATGATTTTTAAATGTTAGGTCTTTTCATTTATTAATTTAGATTTTGAGAAGAGAATAAAGATGAGAAAAGGAAGATGAAGGGTTTTTTTTGTGTTTTCTCTTAGATTTATTTTTCTTTTCATTTACATTTTTAATTAACAAATAATAATTGCATATATTATATATTTGGAAGATGCAGTTTTAATTTTCAGGTGAATTCTATTTGGGTTTCATTATATAAGTTCTAATTTTGCATGCTTCACATTTAGTGAATGATATTGTAAATAATTCTCCACTAAATGATAATTCATATGAAACAGATCTTTTGCTGAAATTTTTTTAGCAAAAGATTTCTGTAGATTAGGAAGGAAGGAATTATCCTATTGAGAAAAAATAGAAAATCATATGAATGTAAGCATTTGAAGTCTATCTTGAGATTTTTTTTTTCCCCTGAAAAAAAAATTAGTCATGCATCTTGTATATATCAGGTCTCAATGCTTGCAAACTCTTCCACTTGGTGAGAATCTTGATTGGTTAGATCTCCTGGTAATTTCCCACTGGTAGAAAGGGATTTAAAGGAAATTTTCTCACACTGAGATTTGGAGTCCTTTAGGGGACTTATTTCTGAAGTGATAAGACAGTCCAGGAAGGAGACAAGATGAGAATTCTAAGGCAAACTGAACAAGCAGCATTCCTCTTCTATTTTTTTTAATGTGGGATTTTAAAAATTACTTTTTTGAGATAATTATAGAATCACATGTAGTTGAAATAATACATATAAAGAGATCCTGCGTAGTCTTCACCCAGTACAGTGTCACAACTGCAAAGTTGACATTAACCCTCCCCCTCCTTTTTTTGGCATCGGTCTGAAGCCATGTGAGACATTAATTCTTTAACACTTCTTTAACCCAAGCCTATGGAGCTTCTCCATGTTCTCTTCTGGTCTCTGACTATTTCTTGTATGCATATTAATTCTTTGTGTAAAAGCATTAGCACCATACTTCCCTAGTACTGACCCTACCCCCTAGCCCCAGCTTCTCTCAGATGAAGCAGATGTTTTCTTTTCTACTGTAAGGACAATGTTCTGGAATGATAAAGGGTTAGAGAAAAGATCAGAGAGACCAGACAGCTGTATGCCCTATAGTAGAAGTAATAATATGATTATGAGTGACAGCAGATAAGTAATCTACTCTTCTCAGAGTGCTCTCTGAAATCAGCTTGACTGCTTGAGGAAGTTAATGTTCTAGTCATATCCCTGAGGGAAAGTGATGGGAAGTATCAGCTGATGGTTAAGGGGCTATCCTGATCATTGGTGGAATTATAATGAGAAACCCCTTTTTGCCAGCACAGGGATTGCATGTTAGGACACCTGTCTATGCTCTTTCTTTACTGCAGCAAGTTGAAATAAGCTCCTCTATGTCTGCAGGTCAGAACTAGTTGGACAAGGAGGCTGCTTTTAGAGATTCAGAATAATGAAGGTACTTTCTTAGGCCTGTTCTTCTAGGCTCACATACATCTACTCTGTACATTATGTATTTGGCATTAAATTAACAACGTACACTGTTGTACTCGTTTTTGACCACACCGTCTTGGATACCCTTTTGTATATGAGCACTACTTGTGGGGTTGGTTACTACTGCCCATGAGGCCCACCCGGACTCCACCAAGATCATGTAGCTATTAGTGGCCATTCAATGTCAAGAGTGCCAACCCAACACTCCCCCAGTGGAGATTACCTCACTCTCAGGAGTTTTCTAAAGGAGTGAGAGACTTCAGTAAAAAGTTTATGTGTCCATCATGTAGTTTATTCTATTGACTTAGTTGACATGTAAATGAATTTGGAGTTCTGAATGCTTTTTCTAGTTGATTGGGACTCATATGGCCTGGTATCTACACATTCACTGTAATAAAGGGCTTTATAGCTGTTTTAGAATGAGACAGAAGAAAAATCAAAATGAACATGCCATTGTGTTGCCTTAGCGGGACAGGAAAATGATCATATGTTGTAATGCCATTTAGATTCTTGACTGGGAGATTTTGCTTTTATCATAAGTGAAAAATTGGTACTAGGACATACACAAGAGCAGGTATCTATCATGGATTATTGTCTTTGACCTTCATTCTTTTAGCCCATTTCTTAACTTTGGTTCATCCCAAATTCTGCTCTTTTATGTAGTACATAGGAGAGCTTATAAGGACAAGTTTCCTACATTTGCACAGCTCTGATGTGCTCTATGGAGCATGTGGCAGACAAGTATCAGAAGACATTTATTTGATGCTCTAAAATGACACATATTTGATGCTAAGATGTGGGGATTGGCATACATTGTCAAGGCGTGGTATCATTGCTCCTATGACTGTGGGGTGGAGGGATTCTGTGCCTGTGTTGGTTGCGGGGGCCACAGTGCTTGTAATCCAAGTGCCAACTCCAGCCACAGTGCAGGCTCAGCTGGCGTGTTATTCTGTAGTCTTGTTGGAATTAACACTGCCTGAGGAAGAGATTAATAGTATTATCATGTCTTAGAAACCTGAAAGTGCACGTGACATGAACTTGTACAGATTGATGAAGGTGATACAGAGAAAGAGGGAAAAGCCAACCTGTAGATGTTTGTTACAACTAAGGAAGAGGATAAACTTCAGGACCAGAGATCACTGATAGCTATGGTTAGCAAGTACGGGGCAGGGCTTTTAACTCTGCAGTCCTGAAGCTGTTCTGTCTGTAACACAGAGGGAATCGAGTCCCACAAAGCAATTTACTCTTTGTAAGTTAGAATACCAGTCTTTTAATTTTGGAGGATAAATAAGATTGCCAAGTGGATGGGATACTTGGTGTCAACAGGTCAACCGATTTTCATCCTGCGGGAGAATTCTGTAGACAAAGCCAATTGAAAAGACATGTTTGGGGTGCCTGGACTTTCAGAGCAGCAGTTTGAATGGGATAACCTTGATGATGGATGGTAATGAGCTTCATGCCCCTGAAGCCATATGTTTCCATCAGGAGAAAACAAGGTCATCTTAAATACCTGCTACATGGGGCATTTCTCCTGCAGCGTGTCTGACACTCACCTTCTGGACTCAGTGCTGACTGTCTCTGCTTTATTGACATCATTGTGATGGTAGCAACTTCTGGTTTTGCCAGCACTTTATTGCATCTACTGGAAGAGCAATGTGTGTAGGGAAGTAAAATTGATGGTCTCCATTGACATTGGCAATGTGGATCTTTGTCATTGATTCATTGATTAGAATCAAGCTCTTGAACATTACTAATGTGGAAGCTCTGGTTATGCGTGGCTTTCATCTTTTAGATCGGTGTTCTTTCTCCTTGCATGTTAGTAAGACTAGGAATAAGCCAAACATCTGTGTGCGCTAAGGCACCAGCCTAGCAAGGACAGGGCATAAATTCAGAGGGAGAACTGTAGCTTTTGCTTCACTTCCACCAAAAGTGGGAGGTAGAGTTTTCATTCTACTCTTGCTTAACTTTATGAATGGAATTGGTTGGGTTATTACACTTTGATTCAGTCAAGGATTATGAAACTGATTTTGGGGAGGGCAAGACATGTTAACAGGTAAGCTGTATTTTAATGTAAAACAGTACATGGTGTATATTAACAAATTAGAGTTGGTTGACTATGTTTTGTTGTTTGGAACATTACTGTTCAACGGTCAAATTAATATACATAATATACAAATAATACAGATTTTAATACATATATTAATTAAATAATATAATTAAATAGTACATCATTACTTATGTATTTAATATAATTAAATAATACATTATTAAATGCAGCTAGTACATATTTAAACAGATTATTAAAATATGTGTTAGTATTGTTTTAAATTATGCGTTCATTTTAATATTAAAATATATTAACTCATTTTAATATACAAATAAATAAATTAGTTAAGTTAGAGCTGTTGTCATCCACTGTAAGTCACATTAACAAATGTCACATATGTTTTCGATATAGTCAGTGGCTAAGCTGTCTCCAAAAACAGGAAAACTTTCATAATATATGTAATTAATTTTATACTTGCATTAAGGCAATCATTTATTAAGGGAAACAATCAGGTTTGTGAGAGCTTAAACTTTTGTATCGTAACCAAAGCAGTTCCCTTCCTTCAAAGTTGACTTTTGAGAAGTTTTTTTTTTATGTTGGAGAATAAATTTGATATGCAGACATCTTCTATCACTTAAAGTTTATCCAAAAGCAGCCAGAGGATCTTTTCACCTCTAGCTGGAATCCCTTTATTACTACTGAGCACTACGCTTATCAAAGCAGAAGAGAATGCTGCTTTGCTTCCAAGGTAACTCTCAAGTCCTGGCGGGTAATTAAATTCCTCAGTAAATGTCTGGTAGCTGCTGCCTAATAAACCCAGTCCACCTTACCACTGGGAGGATGGATAGGTAAGACAAGTAAACGTGTGTACATGAACAGTGAGACGGTGCCTTTTCATGCTAAATGTGGTTCCCCACGTCTCCTCTGATTAGAGGTGTGCTCTGAACAAGCCGAGACGGGGCCATGCCGAGCAATGATCTCCCGCTGGTACTTTGATGTGACTGAAGGGAAGTGTGCCCCATTCTTTTACGGCGGATGTGGCGGCAACCGGAACAACTTTGACACAGAAGAGTACTGCATGGCCGTGTGTGGCAGCGTCAGTAAGTGGACCCTTCTTCAAGCCTGGCCATCTTTCGTCTTTCTCGCCACTGACTCTGCTCTTTGTAACAGATTGATTTTCCTGGTTCTTGGGAATGGGCCTTTTGCTACCACTAACCACATTGCTGTCAACTTCTCTAATTGCCCGGAGTCTCCGCAGTATGTTCAATCACGAGCACACCTCTCCGTCTTTCTCTAATAAAGCATGGCCATGGATATGTTCTTTTCTCTAGCTGTGGTAGATATGTCTTGCAATCCATAGGGACTTTTCGGTGCTTCTCTTTAAAACAAAGCTGGGGTGGCTGTCTTGTCTTTTGCAACTGTTTCTGCAAATGCATACCTGTGGGTTTGTCTGTGTACACGTGTGTTTGTGTTTATGCATGTGCTCTACCTGTGTAAAAACCGTCTACCACTGGAAGCCTGGCTGATGAAGCTTTGGTTGCATTGACAAGGTGTATGGCTGTGATAAATACCTTTAAGTTGGTTCATATATGTGTCTTATTGTGGTGGTAAAGGAATGTGATTGAACTGAGCTCATGCACCTCAGATGCCAAAGGGTAGAAATGTCCCTGTTGCCCCTGAGCTTGGCTTACAGACATTTGCAGCATCAAGTGTCTGTTTCCTCTCTTGGAATTAGATATAAGAAAACTCTTAACATTAGAAACTTTCAATTATTCAAGGTCCAGGGAATATAATTTTCAGTCTTTCTCTTGAACATTAAGCTTTCATAATTTGGGGGGATAAATACACGAAGTCAGGATGAACTTAAAAGCAAGATGAAACTTTTCCCCAAAGATGTTATTACTAGGAGATTGTGTACCTCCTGAGATATATGAGACTTCTGCTGTTAACAGCCTTCTGAATTTTGTTTATTTAAATTTATGTAGTAGGAAGTTTGAACTACCTAAGAAGTAATGACTCGTTTAACTAAAGGTGAAACTCAGTAATTGTGCATTTTTATTTTGAGAGACTCCTGCCTACCATATGTTGCAAAGGGAGCAGTCACCATGTCCTGCCTGGGATTGTATAAATGTTTTCCAGCGGGATCATAGGATTAAGCAAAACAACAGAAAGATCTGCACCATTTACATCTTCTACTGTGAAGGAGCCCACTATCTAAGTCAAATCTAATGGAAAAGTTCTGTTGGTCTCCTTCCATCACCAGTGAATGAGAAGACTTTATACTGGTGTAGGAACTAGTAACCCGAGGGTTTTGTTTTTCTTTTTTTCCTCCGGACTCTGATTGGATGGTTGCTCTTAGCTCAAATAACTCCCTTCTTCAGTTTCAAACAAAGAAGTCAATTAGGTCAGGTAATGTGAACACAATGAGGAATTCTGTTGCCTGTAACCTTTGGCACAAAGGGCTTTTGTTATAGTGATTCTAACTGGTTTAGAGGCTAGGGCAGATTTCCTGGCAGATGTCCAACGTTTTTCTCCCTTTCCCTGGGGTGGATTTCTTTTCTGGGATATCATATATATATTTTGTGATAATTAAGAGGTTTGTTTGTTTGTTTATAATTATATGCAGTAATGAATTCACCTCAAGAGTTAGAAATTAATCCCCCATTTCACCCCACTAATGCCCTCTCCCTCCCCTAAAATCCTATCTCTCTGAGCAGTTTGGGCTAGCAGCAAGCAGTGGGCATTTGTCCACATTGAATGGAGGTGTCCTGAGCAGCACACACTTTGCTGAGAGATTTGTAAAAGATTGGTGCTCCCAACAGGGATGTATTGGATCAGTCCAGCCATGCTTAGTTTTTGAGGGGGTGGGTTACAGAATAATTTATCGAGAAACAAAGGCAGGCCTGACACAGTGCCTCACACATATACACACAAGCAAAAATTAGCCTGGAGTGGTGCCCGCTACTATGAGGCTGAGGCAGGAAGATCACTTGAGCCCAAGAGTCTGAGGCTACAGTGAGCTATGATGGCACCACTGCACTTCAGCCTGGATGACGGAGCAAGACCCTGTCTCCAAAGAAAGCAAAGGCAAGAAGATGAAGGCCAGTTAGAGGAGTGGACAAATAAAAGTGGAGTAAAGCTGGAGCCAAGAGCCAGAAGCTGCCTCTGTGGGTGGAATGAATAGAGATGTTATAAGAGATGAACCGAAGGAAACTGGTGATTGGCAGAGGGTGAACAGGAGCAAGAAATTATCTTAACATGTTACTTAGATGTACTATCAAAGACAAAATACTAAGATGTTAACCTGGATGCTTGCCTTGGTTCTGTGGAGGATATGTGTTTGGTTTTTTATTTTTAATACAATGATTGTTTGTTTTGTTTCATTTTTAGTCAGAGGAATCGTGTGAGTGAGTTTCAGCCGTCATTCCCATGTTTCTGTTTTTGTTTTTAGTTATGTTCTCTTATTTTCTCCGTAGTGTCCCAAAGTTTACTCAAGACTACCCAGGAATCTCTTCCCCAAGATGCTGTTCAACGTATGTTTCACTCACCTGAGGGAAGGGAGGAGGGAAGGAGGATGTTGCATGGCTGGATTATAACTCCAGCATCATCACCTACTTTGCATGGTTTTGTGTTTCTTAGACACCTATCTTTTAATAAAATGTTCCTTCCCATTGGCTTGCTTGTAATCATGTCTGGTTTTGCCAGGCAACTTGAAATGTCAGGGTAAGAACACTTACCAATCTTATTCTATTTCTGATAAATTTCCTTTTTATTTAGTGTGGTTTTCTTAAAAATTGTAGATACAACATGATTGTGCTTTATTTGACATCACTATTTTGTTTCCTAAAAGCTGCCAAGATACCGTGATTTAATAAGAGACTATATACATAACGTATTTCCTCAGAAAAAAATATTTAATATTCATGCATTGTAGTACATGGATTAATTCATGTACACAGCTTTAGTTATGTGTGTTATAAGGCAATTGTTTCAACTTTAAAAGTGACGACTCACTTTTAGACTGTAAGACCTCTTCTTCTTCCTCTCCCAGAATGCACAAGGGTAGGTCAGAGGTGCACAACTTCTGATGAGGAAGGAGAGAAAGAGCTACCTGTAAAGAAATGTATCCACTAACCACTGCAGGTCCCACAGTGTCTTGTGTTTTTGTGATTAGTTCAGTGGTAATATCAGACTAGCTGAGTCTTAAAATGTGTTTTTCAATACTTGGATTTGAATTATATCCTGAAATAGATTTATACAGCTTTGGGTTAGGATTTGATATATGTTATTGATACATATGATTGCTGCCAGAAGAAACACAATTTCAGTTGTAGCTTAACTATCTTATAATTAAAATTAGCATATATGTGCATCATCCTGAAAAAAGCCTACTTTCAAAATTGATGGAACTAATTACCTTTTTTTAAGTGGTAAGTTTATAAATGGCGAATGATGTACTTTACAAAAGATTTCATCCTAAACCATCAAGTTTTTTAATGATCTCCAAAAAAATATTCAGATGAATTCAAATTATATATAACTTTTGAAGGATGTGTTTTTTACTGTCACAATAAACAAACTTTCTGCTATTGTGAAAAAGTGATTTTTTGGTTTTTTTCCCAAAAATCATTGAGAAAACGGCAGGTAGGTAGACACAGAAGGACTAGAAAAAAGTTCCAGCTATTCCACTCTAGGATTGATAATATATAGATATACATGGTGTGTTTCATGGTACCAAGCATCTCCATAGTTATTTTTTGCAGAACATTTTGTGGACATTTTTCTCACTTCTTTTGTATGTATGAGAAAATGAGGCTGCAAGAGCTTAATGACTTGTCCCAAGTCATCAAACATTGCAGGACCCGGTTTGAAACCCAAATGACACTTTGGCTGTGCTCCACACCAAATGGCTAAGCATTTGGTTCTGACATTGTTTTCTAGGTTATGAAATCACATTCGAGATTCAGAAGCACATTTTAAAACTGCAGAAAATGGTAAAGAGGAATAAAATATTAACACTTTTTCCTAAATGCCATGAATATAGCACACATCAGTAAATTAAATCTTTCCTACTCTTTTACAAAACAATAATTGTTTTTCCTTTGTTTCATTTTGGCATATAAAAGAGATGTTGTTTTCCATTTTTATTAATTGATGGAAATGGACATCAGCATTTGATAAATTTATTTTCATGATGTATACATAACTACTACTCATATCATCCACTCTTTCAAACAGATTCTGAAAGCCTCTTTGGTCATTTTTGTCTTCCTTATAATTTTCACCATCTACTTGCAGTGTGTTTGAGATCCTGACACCTTTCCATTCTAGGAGGACAGAGTGATTTTGGCAGCTGTATTTTCTTGTCTACCTACAGAAACTGTTCAATCATAGCAAGTGAAGGGTTTTGCAGTGCCAGTACAAACAGACAAGAGAAGGCATATAATTTCTGGTTATTTATAGCTGTGCAGCTATGCAGTCTTATTTATAGCAAACCGCACATTTGAATTGAAAAAGTCATGGTCATTTAGAGGTCAAATGCAGATAGCAGGCACAATTCAGAGAAAATGAGCCGAGCTAGATGGTGAGCAAGCTTGTATGATTGGACAACTTAGGCTTACGCTTTGCTCTCTCACCAACCTAGCTCTAATTGGGTGATATCTTTTTACACTAAGGTTTTACAGGTTGCTCAGACTGAGCCACTTCTAGTCCATTTTTTAAAAAAAACATGAAATGAGATTGGAAAGCTCTTTAGTTGAACTGGTACAAGATTCCATTAATGAAGAAAATGTAAGATGACCTGCATTATAAATACAATAATTTTTCTGTCAAGACTTATTATTACCGGGCATTTCTAGATTTCAAATTTTTGTCATAAAAAAGAAAATTTTGAGCATTGCAGTTTTAGGGACACAGATTTTGTTGTTGTTTTCTTTTTACTATAAATGAGAATCTAAACCACAAACATAAGGCTTAGAGACATGAGGCTAAGAGCTTTTATTCTACTCATAAACTTATAGATTTGAATCCTTTAAAACATGTCTTTCCCCATTTGGAATAAAGAATCTTGGAAGAACTGAGTTGTTTCTGACATTAATTTTGCATTTGGGTTTAGGACAGTGCAAAAGTTTTGCATTCAGTCTGCGTAATGTATTTTTAAACAGTAAAATTATTACATAAAATGTTTCGATTAGTTTATATTTCAAATATAAGAGTGTGATGCTTTTTCTAGTGTCGTCTACATCAGATTGCATCTCAAAAGGCAAACAGACCAACTCCTTAAGGGCATTTAATTTCGAAAAGAGAGCATCATGCCAATTTTTAGTCAGCAGATTGCACCATGGGTTCTGGCCAAAGTGTGACCCATCTCTGGCTCCTTCATTTGCTTTGATATGTGGTACAAACAGCTAAACCACAGTTTTTCAACCTCAGCACTTTTGACATTTTGGACTGGATAACTAATTATTATGGGAGTCTGTCTTATGTATGTACGGTGTTTAGCAGTGTCTCTGGCCTTACCCACTGTGTGCCATTAACACAATTCCAGCTGTGATAACTAAAAACTCTCCAGAGTGTGCCCTGGGGGTCAGAATCGCCCCTGTTGAGAACTACCATTCTAAACTAGTAATTACCCCCACATCTTAGAATTATTACTAGACTGGTGTAGACAGGTGTGCTTTCCACAAGTGTTAGAATGTCAATAGTCTCTAATTGTCAACATGTTTATGTAATTGAACTTGTTAGGCCATTATTCTCTCAGTATTTGCGAGATAAGGTAGAATGTGCTGTTGCTGTTCTGACTCTGCCTTAAAGTCTCATAGTTTTTCTACTTTAATGTAAGCTACTATGAAGCAGGGAATAAACCAGCAAACACCCGGGTTCGAAGTGTATGATTCACCCTTACCGCCCCTTCCTCCTCTATTTCTTCTTAGTTCCCTATAATCCCAGTACATACTAAAGAACAACCATCTGTAGAGATGCCCTGTTACCTTCCTATACAGGTTACTTTTATCTTAGGATTATGTTTACAGCCCTATGGCCTGCAGAGAGGTATTGGTCTGGCCCCATGCAGGATTGAAGGAGGGAAAAAGACTGATTTCTAGGCTCATCAAAATGGCCCAGAAGCCGGGCTCAGTGGCTCAGCCTGTAATCCTGCGCCTTTGGGAGGCTGAGGTGAGTGGATTGCCTGAGCCCACGGGTTCGAGACCCGCCTGGGCAGCGAAACCTCATCTCTACAATAAATCCAAAAAAATCAGCCAGGCGTGGTAGCGCATGCCTGTAATTCCAGCTACTCGGAAGGCTGAGGCAGAAGGATCGCTGGAGTCCAGCAGGTGAGGCTGCGGTGGCCGGGAGCGGCCACTGCACTACAGTCTGGGCGACAGAATGAGACACCAACTCAAAAAAAAAAAAATGGCCCAGATATCACAGAATACACTGGTACACTTCCAGAGAATATGAAAAGATTGGAAACTTATCAAATCATGCCACACCACCATCCCCAAGTCCTAAGTTTGCTGCCTCAGAAGCTCATGATAGATACTGTACAGCCTTCGAATGCAACATGCCACCTTAACCCCAGGGTTGTCATAAGGACAGGAGTCTTAATGCCACAGCTGTTTACTCTCTAGCCAGATTTGAACTATTGTTCTTAGTCACACTATTCTTGTTCTTCCCATTATGAAACAGCAAATATTAGTTCCCATTGGCAGATTCTGTAATACTGCTGGAACTATTTTTTTAATAAAACTGCCAAGCATTATGAAAAACAATCAAAAGCATTAAGATGTGGTGAATTAAATTACATGTTGCATCAGTGCTAGCAAGAATCTATCAGACTGACAAATATGAAAAGACAAATGTTTGGTATCTAGAAATGTTTAGATAAGAGAATGGCTTTTCCTCAAAGCTATAATAGTGAGAGAACTTAAGATTGAAAGGAATTGAATTGCTTAGCAAACCAGCATTTTCTTTTTTAAGGTCACTTTTTCTGAATACATGTTGAGTATTACTTATCTGAAATGCTTGGGACCAGAAGTGTTTCAGATATTTTTTCAGATTTTGAAATATTTACGTATTCATGTGAGATATCTTGGGGGTGGGACCCAAGACAAAACATGAATTTCACTTATGCTTCATATATACCTTATACAAAAGCCTGAAAGTAATTTTATACAGTATTTTAAGTAAATTTTGTGCATGAAGCAAATTTCGTGTACATGTAAGCTTTCAAAACCAAAGGTGTCACTATCTCGGCCATAATGTGATGTCAGATTTCAGATACTTGGATAGGGATGTTTTACTTGTAGTAAAAGAATGTTCGTTATATATGTATTCTATTTGTTAGCTACTTGCCAAAGGAGAGTAAGGAGATAATTTAATAAAAGTTGTCAAATATTTCCCCATATAAGACCAGATCATAAATATTTTAGGCGTCGTAGGCCATGCAGTCTCTGTCATAACTTCTCAACTCTGCAGCTGTTGCATGAAATCATCCACAGACAATAAGCAAACAAATAGACATGGCTATGTTCCAATAAAACAGTAATTTTTTAAATAAAAGCAGCCAGCAGGCCAGCCCTTGGTTTAATACGAAAGTTTCTTTTAAACCCAGGATATGCTAGACTAGATATTTTGAGAAACACTAGCAAAGTAATCCGAGTACCTTGCTTTCAATAACTTGATAATTTTACTGATGAGATGAGACCAGGTATATCATAGAATTAATTAACAATTTAAAGTCAAATATTCACGTGTAGGGAAAGACTGCAGTGGAGGCTGGAGTAAATAGGTTTTTCCTTAAGATCTCTATAGAGGTTAACTGTTCCATCTGGTTTTAGTGCCACAGTTTCTTTTTTTTCTTTTTTTTTTTTTTTGAGTTGGAGTCTCACTCTGTCGCTCAGACTGGAGTGCAGTGGCCGCTCCCGGCCACCGCAGCCTCGACCTGCTGGGCTCCGACGATCCTTCCGCCTCAGCCTTCCAAGTAGCCGGAATTACAGGCATGCGCTACCACGCCCGGCTGATTTTTTTGATTTATTGTAGAGATGAGGTCTCACTGCCCAGGCGGGTCTCGAACCTGCGGGCTCAGGCAATCCACTCACCTCAGCCTCCCAAAGGCGCGGGGTTACAGGCTGAGCCACCAAGCCCGGCTCACAGTTTCTATAAGTGTGGACAGTATTGAAGATGTTGACTTTTTAATCTCATCTATTGAGTACTGAGCATCTGTGATAGGTCATTTCTTGATGAGCCCCATTAAGTAAGTCAATAGCTTCTGACAAATTGACAAAAAACCACATAACCTGAGGCTAAGACATTCTAGATGCCAGCTATTATTGCTGTTGCTTCATGTATATTTTTTAGATTCACACAGGAGGCTGCTTTTAAATTGCAGTACATTGTGTTAAATAGGTAATATAGATATTAATAAAAATAACACCAGCATTCATTCTTTCACATTCAGGTCACATATTTGACAAAATTCCCATGTTGGTTTGTGTTCATAGACATAAAAAAGAAATGTAGCTTGGCTAGAGTAAACACAGCATAGATTACATTTTTATTACCTTATGTCTACATGGTGCATCGATAGCGTTCTCTACCAACTATGATTGCACGGGCTATAAAATAAGTGTGCAGCCTGGGTAACATAACAAAAACCTCATACCTTAAAAAAATCAGAATATTAGTTGGGCGTGGTGGCACATGCCTGTAGTCCCAGCTACTTGGGATGCTGAGGTGGAAGATTGAGGCTGCCATGAATCGTGACCATCGTGATCATGCCACTGCACTCCAGTCTGGGCAACAGAGTGAGACCCTGACTCAAGGGGGGGTGGGTGTCTCTTTCATTTTTTTTTAAGAGACTCTAGTATTATATTGAAGGATAACAAACTTTATTTTCATGGTATAAATGGCTCCTCTATCTTGGAATTGGTGGAGATGATAAATATTTGAGTTTAGAATGTGTTCGTAGTTTTTTTGGAATTAGAGGAGTGGAGAGACTTTTTAAAAGTTTTCTTTTAAGTTGGGGTAGCAGTCTGAAGCTCTGACATGTTTTAAGATTACATTTTCACATAACTTTTTTTTACAGGTTTATATTTCACCCTTATATAAATTATCCTTATGGCCCACCTCGTAAATTATAGCCACTTCAAGTGACAACATTGCTAGTTCTATATCAAATAGCATTTCAGTGATAAGTCAATGATTTATGTAGGTCTTAATTTACTTGCATCTTCTGTTGTGAATGCTATAGAGATAAATTTTCTTTTCTGCTGACAAAAGGAATCTAACAAAAGCCATTCATGGGTTCTGTTGAGGGAAACATTCGGCCTTGTGATCTGCTGTAGATGGTCATGACCATTATTGTCTGAAGATGGAGTTATTTCTCCTTTTACATTCTAAGCCCGTGGTGACTATAAAACTATGTATTGCCCTAGAGATTGAAGAAACAAATGAATACCAAAATGACGGGGCAATTTTTTTTTACAGTGTCTTTAATTTTGAGCCCACATTCTTGCTGTCTTTAGTCTGAATATGAAATGGAGTACTATGCAGGGATTACAAAATCTGAACTAAAATGAGGGAAATTGATGCCTGTACAGTTTGATGGGTTATTTCATATGGAATCCTCCAGATGGACAAGGAGAATGATTTCTGTCTTATCCTGTATATGATAGGTTTCACCCCTGTTTTGAAGTAACTTTCCTTCAAATGATGCCGTTTTTTCAGGGGAAACACAGGTGTGAAATGTTTATTAGTGTCTTGGCCCCAATGATGGAGGTGTATCTCGTGAACATTGAGTGCAGCATCAGGGTTTGTTAATAAGCTAAAAGGAAACCTGCTTTCATTATTACTGTTATTATTCTGGAAAATAGAGCTCTGGCAGGTATTGAGAGGAGATTGCAATGTGAAGTGGAAGTGTTGTGACTAGCATCAGTGTATCATTATTAAAATTGAAATGAGCTCTCACACACATGTGAAGGCAATCTCTCTCTTAGCATTCAGTTCCCTGGGGTAACAGCATTTTGGTGTGAGAAAAAGAAGCAAATCTGATCCTTCTCCTGTGGGGAGGTGATAGGGGGTGGGACCTCCCATGAGAGCCACCCTGGTCCAAGCCATCCTCATCTTTGTCTCCTACTCTTCATAGATTGTCCTTCAGCTTTTGTCCTGTAGCAGCCAGAGTGTCACATCACGTTACATATTCTCTCCCCCCACCCCACACTGGTTCTTCAGATTCTTTCCTGTGGTTTCAAGACCCTACGGGATCTGTCCCTTTCTCTTCTCTGCCTCTCCCACTACTTTCTCTCTTGCTTCTTCAACTCTGACCACATCCTCCTTGCTTGTCCTGGAATTTACCAGGTACCCTCAGCCCTTGGGCCCCCCCGGTTAGTTTCTTCATCTGCCTTCCATGTTCTTCCAGCAGCTAACTGGGAAGTGTCTGAATGTCAGCTTCTCTGTTAAGGCCCCTCCTGGCCACCTGCTTACTGCTGAGGTCTACATCAACTCTCCCACCCCTGGCTCTCCTGATCATTTTTCACTCTGCTCTACTTTTCTTTTCTTCTTCTTCTTTTTCATAATGCAACTCACATGCTCACAATATGTTTCTTGTTTGTCATTTGTGTGCGTGTGTGTGTGTGTGTGTGTGTGTGTGTGTGTGTGTGTTGATTGTCTCTTACTAGAATATAGTGCCATCAGGACCAGGGTCTTTGTCCTTTCTTCTCATTGGTTTCTGCCATGTGCCTCACATATAATAGGGGCTGTATTATTGACAGGCTGAAAGAGTAAAGGAAGGAACAGGCACACTCAAGGTACCATGTCAGAGCTGCTGTCTCAGCTTCTCAGGTATCTCTGACCTTCCAGGGTTGCAAAGAACAAGGATGAGGCTTACGGAGAAGGAGGGAGTCATCCGGGATGCCACTGTATATTTGGAAGCAGAATGTTCACCTTGAAGCAGTAATGTGCTGTGGGTTGGAACTGCTTTTCTGTTGTGTTGTATTGTTTTCATTCATTCTGAATGTTTAAATACCTCCGAATCTGTAACACCCGATATATCTTGCCATGCCATAAAGTTTCCTGTTAGGAAACTAAAATAAAATAAATATAAAGGTCATTTTAAAAGTTAAAAGCCCGTGCATAAGATGTTGGCAGTGCTGCTCATGATTAGGTACCTAGAGATCAAAACATAGAACTAAAGATGTTTAACCATGAATTTTGTCTAATTTTACATCTAATTTTCTGTGGAAAAGTGAATGTGCCCAGCCAGCTTTCTTGCAGAAGGTATGAGTGAGCATGTCTGAGGAGGGATCCGAGGTTAAAAAGGTCATTCATATCTCAGCTATATGGGCTTTTTTGTTTGACCCTTGTTTAAAAACCCAACTTTTGTTGGACTTCATTTGCTGGATAATATTCAGGGCAGGAACAGCTGTTTGATAGAAAACAGGCCAAAGATCAGGAGCAGTGGCTCACACCTGTAATCTCAGTGCTTTAGGAGGCAGAGGTGGGAGAATCCCTTAAGGCCAAGGGTTCAATACAAACCTGGACAACACAGCAAGACTCTGTCTTTACACAAAAATTTTAAAAAACTAGCTGGGCGTGATGTCACACATCTATAGTCCTAGCTATAACTTGGGAGGCTAAGGTGGGAAGATCACTTGAGACTAGGAGTTGGAGGTTACAGTGAGCTATGATCGCAACACTGCACTCCAGCCTGGGCAACAGAGTAAGGAGAACTTGTCTCTTAAAAAAAAAAAATTTAATTGGCTGGGCGTGGTGGCTCAGCCTGTAATCCCAGCACTTTGGGAGGCTGAGGTGAGAGGATTGCCTGAGCCTGGGGGTTCGAGACTAGCACAGGCAACTTGATGAGACCTCATCTATACAATAAATCACAAAAACTACCCGGGTGTGGTGATATGCAGTGGCGTGCATCTGTAGTTCTAGCTACTTGGAGGGCTGAGGGGGAAGAATCACCTAAGCCCAGCAGGTCGAGGCTGCGGTGGCCGTGAATGTGCCACTGCACTCCAGCCTGGGCGACAAGAGTGAGACTCCAACTCAAAAAAAAAACCACTAAAAAGTAAAATTAATTTTGTAACCTTTTTGTGGCTTTCCTAATCCTAAATTTAGACTTTATTTGTTTGTGTTTGGGGCTATGATAGAATATTTTAAATGGTAGCGTTTCCCCTCTATACATTAAAATAGAGTGATTTTTTTCTTCCCACATATTAAATGAGTACACATGGACCATGCCTAGCACAGTAGAGATGCTAATGAAAAGAGGCTACCATTATTTGGTCAACATGGAAATCTGAGCCCTTAGTAGAATTTCTAAGAAACCTCAGAAGTCTCTGCACAGGATAAAGTGCTTTGTGGTATTTTTAAAAACAAACTAAAAATAAACCCTCCTAAAGCCAGTTTTTGTTTCACTTTCTAAGTTGGTACAGTGTCTTATGTTTTAAGTCACTTAAACATAACAACTTCCTGTTCCCTTCATGCCCTGGGATCTACCCTAACATTCCTTGAGCCCCACTCCCTTCCCAAAGGAAGCATCTTGAAAGGGTAGGGACCTAGGGCACAGACTTTCCTGCTCTGCACACCTCCCAGGATGTCATGTCTCTGGCCTGCCATGGGCTTTATCACAATCTGGTAGCCAGTCCTGGTAACGTAATCTCTGCAGATACAGGAATATTCGAGAATTAGAAACTGAGCTCTCTGGGCATCCTCCTTAAAAATGCTCTTTCCTTTCTCTTCACCAGCTGCAGGGTAGTGATAGTAAAAAAAAAAAAAACCCCACTACATTTATTTTAAAATAAAAATACAAGCTGTGTCAGCCGGCTCGGTGGCTCAACCTGTAATCCCGCGCTTTGGGAGGCTGAGGTGAGTGAATTGCCTGAGCCCGCGGGTTCGAGACCCGCCTGAGCAACTTGGCGAGACCTCATCTCTACAATAAATCAAAAATTAGCCAGGCGTGGTAGCACGCGCCTGTAGTTCCAGCTACTTGGAAGGCTGAGGCGGAAGGATCACCGGAGCCCAGAAGGTCCCTGGCCACTGCACTCCAGTCTGGGTGACAGAGTGAGACTCCAACTCAAAAATATATATATATAAGCTGTCATTCTTCTCTGCTTGACTAGATATGGTAATCTCACTTGCTAGTTGGCATGAATGTAGGAAATTCTTTCACTTGCACTAATTGAGATGGAGGGTTAGTGTGAATGGCTAGAAAGTTTGAACTGAAGATTAAAAGAACAATAAAAAGGGTACCAGGTCCACTACTGGGGAAGGAGGGCCAATTGGAAGCCCAAACATACCTGCATGCAGCCAACCTATGTAATTAATCCTCACTTGTACCCCACATCTCTATAATTGAAAAAAAAAAGATTAAAAGAGAGACAGCTTCTCTTAAATTCCTCAACTACAGAAAGTAACTGGCTCTGCTAACAGAGATGTACTTGAAGAGAAATTGTATTACCCAGTGTTCTCCAGATAAACAGAACCAACAGGATATATTTATATAGAAAGAGATTGATTATGAGGAATTGGCTCACACAGTGATTTTGGGACTAAATCCCACAGTTTGTCATCTGCAAGCTGGAGACCGAGAAAGCTGTTGGTATATATAATTGACTCCAAATCCTAAGGCCTAAGAACCAAGGGAGCTGTTGCTATACATTCCAGTCCAAGTGCAAGAAAAGACCAGTGTCCTAACTCAGGCAGACAGAAAACAAAAGGACAGAGTCTTCCTTCCACCACCTTTTTGTTTTCAGACACTCAACACATTGTATGATGCCCACCCACATTGGTTCAAAACCCACTGGTTCAAATGCTAATGTCCTTCAGAAACACCCTCACTAACACACCCAGAATTAATGTTGAATCTGGGCACTCTGTGGCCCAGTCAGATTGGCACATAAAATTAATTGTCACAGAAATATGTCTTGATCAAGTGGAGTAAATTGCTAATACAATATATGCATTTATTTCTTGAGTTGTCTTATATTGCAAAGTTACATTTCCACTTAGCACCAATGCGATTATACCGATCCTGATTACAGTGTTTTATCTCCTTTCCATTTTACAGTAGACAATATTCGCAAACCATAAGAGTTGAAAAGCGTTCCACTTATACAGTAAGTTTTGTGATTCCAGTTTTCCAAAGAGGTGCTTAGGCTCTGGTTATGACAGTTACAGCCGGATGGCTATCTTCATCAGCAATTATAACCCCAAACATTTATATATTTTCATTTGTTTAAAACGTAAAATATGGTTTGCCTAATTATGCCATTCTGACAGATTATACTATACAAAGAATGCTATTGTTTTATTTTCTGCATTTATTTTAACTTGCTCTCTTTTGAGTTGTACTAGTTAAGATGAGAAAATGATTAAAACCTGGGGAAACATGTTTAAAATGCTAAATACCACATCCATTTCAAGTTGGAAAATGATTAAGTTAAAAATCTTGCATATTGATTTTCTTGAGGTTATGAAGAAAAACATTTAAGCCTTATTTTTTACAAAAGGATTTAATATAAAAAGTAATTTTTTAATCTTATAAATTAAGAATTTACTTCTTTTGACTACTTTCAGCCTTTATGTGGGTTATTCATTAAACTAATTTTTCAGAAGAATACAT
Organism: Carlito syrichta; assembly: GCF_000164805.1. Classification (NCBI taxonomy): domain Eukaryota; kingdom Metazoa; phylum Chordata; class Mammalia; order Primates; family Tarsiidae; genus Carlito; species Carlito syrichta. Next base: position 209,198 of record NW_007085951.1, read on the forward strand.
ATTTTTCTTGTAGGTGATATTTCATAGTCCTGTGAATGATGGATTTTCAGTGTATTTGAAATAAATGTGGCTGAGTTTTCCCTTGGTTAGCATTAGCTCCAAGTCTTGAATGGGAGGTAGTAAACAAAAGAGGAAGGAACTGCCCTGTGTGTTACCCTCTGCCAGAGGATTTACATGTGGTGTGGAGTACCTTGTTTTTCCAGCACTACACTTACGTCCTGTGGCATGTTGTTGCCACTTTGATAAAGAAACTAACATGTAATGCTTAAGTTTCTTGCCCTGGGTCACAGCTATCTGAGAAAGAAATGGGATTCAAGTCCAGATGTGCCTAATTGCAAAGCCCCTCTTGCTTTTTCCTTCCTTCTTCTCTTTGCTGCTGATGTACAGTGGAATCACACCCTTTCATTGACTACATGGAAGCCAGAGCAGCTGTGTGGCGGTTCCAGGAATATGCCCTGCCTTCTTCCTACTACTAGAACACAGCATCTTGATAGACACCTGCTTTTACTTAAAAAAATAATGATAATCAGGATTAAAGAAGAGGGAAGAAATCAGAATGAATGTCTCTCTTTAAAATGAAAGATATTACTTAATTATTTAACAACCTCCAGTTTTAGTTAATATCTTGAAGGCTTTGGGTCGTTAAGATTCCAGACATTTTTTGAAGGTGTATGAAACACACTTAACTTAGCATTTAGTTTCAAAATGACTTACCCATAAGTTCATGTTTAAGTCCTCTTTGGGATATTATATCCTAGGCAATTTTCACATTTTATTGATTAATGCAGGAATCTTAATGTGTGATATTGATTATATCATTATTTACTTTTGAGATTGCAAAAAATTAATAAGTATTTAGATAAGAAGACTGAAAAGAATACTTGGAACATCAATGATATTTGAATAATTTTTTTTATTAAAACACTTAAATTGATTTGCCATGAAAGCATCTCCTTTTTTAGGTTAAACACACTTTCTTCTTTAAGTCAAAATTCTTTATTCTTTTCATTTTAAGCTCATAAGTACTCTGATTCTCACTAGTCATTACTGACCTTTTGGAAAACTGCTTGCGTAAGCATTATAATTCACTTGCCTCAGGAGTTAAGTCATTTTTGTTGTACAGAATACTCCTAAATTTTTGGAGCATTTTTGTTTCTATATAATATAGCAGTATATGTTGCAACTCAAATGTTGCTTAGCTGGCTGGGCACTGTGGCTCATGCCTGTAATCCCAGCACTTTGAGAGGCCAAGGCAAGAGGATTGCTTGAGCCCAGGAACTCAAGATCAGCCTGGGTAACATAGCGAGACTTCATCTCTGTAAAAACTTAGGCAGGTGTGGTGGCACACTCCTGTAGTCCCAGCTGCTCGGGAGGCTAAGTCAGAAGGATCACCTGAGCCCAGGAGTTTGAGGCTGTATTGAGCCGTGATTGTACCAATGTATTCCAGTCTAGGTGGCAGAGTGAGACCTCAACCCAGATATATATTGCTTAGCAGTACTAGTTGAATTTAATATAGAAATAACTTTGTGTTTGACAACTAGTATAATGAGTTCATTGACTATTGCCCAATTTATGAAGGCAGAAAGATCCTTTTGTGATTTAAAAAACGCACTTATTGGCATTTCTATTTCTTTTTGTAGCATTTCCAATACTATCTCATGAAGGATGTCTTTGTAATTAAGCTACCTAAAATATGTTGTGTAGAATTTACCTTTTCTCTGGGATTCAGTTACTCTGCAAAAGCAGTTTTCACATTTTTCTGGTTTCTGCAGGAATCTTAATGTGTGATATTGATGATATCATCATTTACTTTCAAGAGCAAAAAAGTAATCTAGGAGGGCATGAGCATTTGGGAAAACATGTCTATATTAAGCACCAACTGTTTTTGCTCTGTGCATGCTTGTTTTGTAAAGAACTCTAGATAAAATACTATAATCACAAAATGGACTGTTTGGAGAATTTTCTTCATTCTATACTTAGAAGTGGTGAAACATACCCTTTCTGTGCTGCAAAATGTTTCTTGGTGTTTCCTTAAACAGCATTAACATCTTGTATGTGCTTCTTATTCAATTCTTTGTTCTGGGAAATAACTGAAAACATAGTTTTCTTTTAAATGATCGGATATTCTGTTTCTCTTCTCAAACCTCCTTCTCTTCTATGTTATAGTTCCTACAACAGCAGCCAGCACCCCTGATGCTGTTGACAAGTATCTCGAGACACCTGGAGATGAGAATGAACATGCCCATTTCCAGAAAGCCAAAGAGAGGCTTGAGGCCAAGCACCGGGAGAGAATGTCACAGGTAATCTGGCTCTTTTATCCTTCACCCCTACGATATCTGGAAGTCTGAGCTTACCTCTGCTTTGGTCTCCCCAGGGCCATGGTGGCTTTATGCAAATTGAAAAATAACTTGTGTCTAAAACATGGCTAATGCATATGTAATAATACCAACTATGATTTAAGCTATGCCTACTGCCAGGCAATGGATGTTGCATTACACTTTGATAATACAGAGAATTTTAGTCCTTGCTCAGATTTTTCATTTGATCAAACAAGTATGGATATGGTAGTAATTAGTTGCTAGTGACTTTTCTAACTTGTATTCTACAAAGAGTGAGGGTGGGGAAAAAAACAGGAAATATATGAATGAATAAAAATCTCAAATTAAAAGTCAATCTTTTTTTTGGTGTTAGTGTTCTCAGAAGGTGTGACTAATTTTTGTTATACTTAGCATAGATAACTAAGGATCTCTTGGTAGACATTAAAGATGGTTTATGAATTAGACTGCTGTATATTTTCTAAGATCATAAGTGTAATAGACTATTCATCTTGCTTTCCTGTAACTTCTGATCTAGGTTCTTGCTGACCCTGGTGAGACTCTGCCTCCCAGAAATAGCCAGTTCCTAGAAATAGCAAATGAATGGCCTATGACCATGTCTTTCACATGCAAACTAACCAGTCCTAACCCCATAACCTCCAACTATGCTCTTTATCTAGTTCTTAAACTGTGGACCACTATCCTCCTGCCCCAATCACCAGGTACCAAACAAGTAGGGGCAGTCTCATGCGCCAGCGCCAGGAGGTTATTCAACTATTCTAAACCTGCACACCTTGCGTCCTCATTTCTTTCCATGAAAACTATAATTGACCAGGTGTAGAGGCTCTTGCCTATAATCCAAACACTTTGGGAAGCCGAGGCAGCAGGATTGCTGGAGTCCAGGAGTTTGAGACCAGCCTGGGCAGCAAAGCAAAACCCCATCTCCACAAAAAAAAAAAAAGAAAAAGAAAAAAAAGAAAAGTCAGCCAGCCATGGTGATGTGCACTTGTAGACCCGGTGACTTGGGAGGCTGAGACAGGAGGGTCGCCTGAGTTCAGAAGTTTACGACTGCCGTGAGCCATGATTGTGTCACTGCTCTCTAGCCTGGATGACAGAGTAAAACCCCATTTCAAAAAAAAAAGGAAAACCACAATAAATATTCTTTCCCATGTTGTCCCTTCCTGACCGGCTGTGGTGCTTCCCACATGGTCCTGCAAATGTGGCATGCACCTTCTTCTTAGAAGCTGTGAGTAACAAACTGTCTTTTGTTGTGGTGGATTTTCCTGCCATGATGACCTTACCATGCCTGAATAATAATAAAACCTACATTTTAAAACATAGAACTAATCCTGTACCTAGAAAGACACAACACAAAGTTATTTTTTTCTTAAGATGAGTAACCACAATATTTGTACCTACCTTCTCATAATGACATAAAGAAAATCTTATGATCACAATTCCTTTGGCTCTGGAATATAATGTGCAGTTCTAGTGGTTGTCCATGATGAAAACCCAAAAGCAGGTTGAGTTAGAAAGCTAGGTACAGAGGAACAGTGAAGTTTTAACCTGAAGCCAATTCTTTTGAAGAATAGGAATTTTCGTTAGGAAAGACAGGCAGATATATAATCACTTTTCAGAAAGCATTAGAGAACTATGAGTCATACTTATTGCCACTGAAATATCCTCCTTTAAACTTAAATCCAATCTCACTTCTTCTTTTCGAAGCTTTCAGAGGCTTCCTGCTGCCCTCAAAAATCCAATTCTGGGCACATGAAGTCTTAAAAAAAGAACAATGACAAAAATAAACACCGAATGCTCAGCTCGCCTTTTCTAGCGCCTACCACTGTACCCTGACTCCCGTCTTCCTACCACTCCCTTTTCCTCCTCAACTGCTCCCCCATTTCTCTGTCACGCTAAACTGCTGTTCTGGCTGGGCTGCTCTGCTCACCATCTGCCCATCTCATCGCAGGCCTCCCTCTGCTCTTGGCATTGATTTCTTCTGGAAATGCCCTCCCACTCCTCTTATATTGGCACATCTCACTCATTCCTTATGTCCCACGTAATACTCAAAATGGGACATGCAGTCATTGCTCTTACCTTTCATTTAATTCTGAATATTTACTCCCTGGTTTTATTAGTGATTTTTTGATACACCGTCTTACCTCTCTAGTTGGATTGTAAACTCCTTGTAGTACCTGTAAGTTCATTTAAGCCTTACTCACCTTGCATTTCATTCTTGGACTCACTTAGTCATTAGTTTAAATATATATTTTTTAATCCTGGGTTTTTTCCCTAATATATCTTGGTCATTTTGATCCTATTAAGAAAACTGTTTACAAATATGCTATTTGTTTCAAATATGATATTCACTACAGTAATTGAATTTTCTTTTAGCACATCTATTTAAGCTATGACTTAGTTCATATAAATTTTGTTAGATTTTGTTCATTTTTTAGTCATCAGATATTTCTAAGATAACCTAAGAGATGTTATTTCTGGAGTAGAGAATGCTGTCTACTAGATTCCAATGGTCACAGGAAAATAGACTCCAGTTTATCTTCATAATCGGTGGTGCTGATTTTTAGGGACTTTCTGACTTTTAACTTGCCTACCTCTTAAATGTCTAGTAGTCGTTTTCTCTGCATGAAACAGCCAAGTCTTTGAAGAGCTATAAATCCAGATGAAATTGATACCTTTGTGAGTGCAGTGGAAAATTGCTTTATAAGAATCTATAGAGCAACCAGCAGGTTCAGAGCCTGAGAACTTTACATTTAAAAATTGTTTTTTTAATTGAGTTTTATTGCAGTTTTTGTCATTATATATATATATATTTGTTTTGTTTTGTTTTTTACAAAACGAGGATTTGGGATTTGGGGTGTTTGGTATTTTGTATTTTGTTATTGTTTGGGATTATAACTCTAAACCTATATAGATTTTTGTTGTTATATGTAATGACCAGCATCTAGCAAATATAAATCAGCATCTCAACAGTGTATAAGTACTTTTATTACTTCTGAATTTAGCAATTTTAATATATCCTTAACTTGAAGACCTGTGAAATGAAAGTTGCCTTGATTTCTAATTTTTTTTTATTTTAAGATAAGCAGCAGCATCTCAGGAACTAGCTCTTTCTTCTATTACTAAATATAAATAAACTTAACTCGCCTGGTGTATTCTCCATTTCATCTTGGCAAATTAAGTTATAGCGTACAAAAGCATAATCTTCAAAACCATAGAGATCTTGGTTTATATCCTTCCTTCTCTATTTACCTGCATGGCCTTGAGCAAGGACCATGGTCCATAAAATGAGGATAGCTATGCCTAATCTCCAAGACTTGTGAGAATTCAATTAAATTGGATACATTTTGTAAAGCACTTAATAGAGGGTCAGCAGTAATGTATCTGTTATCAGTGTTCCACAGTGGAAACCATTGTTTAAATGGCAATGGTCAGCCTACAGTGTGTGTTCATTTGTAGTAAGTAGTCTCAAAGGGATGGTGTGGGCGATTTGTTTATTTGTAGGAGTGTGAGATATTGTTACATTTGTTCTGAAAGTAAAAATTTGAGTTCATTTCCATAGCAATGGTTATTTTAAACTCATTAGCTAAATAAATCTTTTCAGTTATTCCATGGATCCCCCAGCTCAAGGTTAAAAGTTCAGGTTCTGAATATTCAAGGTGAGATGGTAAAAATGTAAATGTAACATGGGAAATGAATGCTCACATTCCAGTGAAACATTGGGCTTCTATCTCAAACTAATTTTGCGATTCCTTGCCTGAAGAATTGTTGGTGGAGTACTGGCACTGTGAATATTCTCAAAGCAGGAAATTGAAATATTTTTATGGCAAACCTTATCTATAAAGCAAGGTTAGTCTTCCATATCCCCCTCTCCTACAGGTGACTTTTATCAACTATATAGAGGCACCAGTGCAACTGGAACAATAGGTTTATTTTCTTGTGTGTTCTGTTCTTGTTAATTGCAGCAGGGCATTTGTCCCAATTTTGCTGTGAACCTTGAGGTTATTTTTGATATACTATTCAAGTGTAATGGAATATTTATTTCATCCTGTTTTCTCCATAATTTCGCTAAAACAAAAGGAAGGTGGTCTTGTACCTTATGCAAAGAAGTAATGCTAATAGCCAGTAAAATATCAACTTTAGAAAGCCACATGATTTGATATGGTAAACTTCTTGTAGAAGTTTCCCATCCATAGTTATTTATCCCAAGCTTCTTTTTTTCTTGCCATCTTGAAGGATGTCATAAAATTAATTCCATGGGGATAAATACCTATACATAATAGGCCTATGGTACAGTAATGAAATATTCTCATACTTGGGAAGTACACAGGTATGCAAATACACATCTGGGGACAGACTAGTATTTTGCCTCCTTGATTTTTCTTTCTTCATTTTACCTAGCTCAGGTATGAGTTACTCTTAAACTCTACTTGACGGCAGGCAAGTTGTATACTTGAAAGACAGAATTTGATATCATTTTTTCAACAACATGTGCAGCTGCAGACTTCCACTTTCTGCATTCATATCAGTGAATGAACTTCTCTCAGGGAATACTGGGTGAACATTAAGGTTGACAGCAGGAAGCATTATTTTCCTGTAAAAGTGATTCACCTGATGTCTTAGACCATTTTAAGTTGCCAGAAACTGGGTAATTTAATAAAGAAAAGAAGTTTATTTGGCTCATGGTTATGGAAGCTGGGAAGTCCAAGAGCACAGCATTGGCATCTGGTGAGGGCCTTCATGCTGCAACATCCATGGTGGAAGGCAGACGGGTAAGAAAGAGTCAAACTTTCTTTATAGTACCTCACTCTTCATTAAAATGAACCCACTCTCCCAATAATGACATTAATCCATTCATAAGGGCAGAGCCCTCATGACCTAATCACATTTTAAAGACCTTATATCTTAACATTATTACATTGGCTATTATGTTTCCAACACATGCTTTTTAGGGCACACACTCAAACTATAGTACCTAGTTACTAAATTAGTGCTAGTTGTCAAAAATACTTTTTTTGCTACATTCAGAATATTATAATGTGTGGTTTCTTGGAGTTTGGGGAGGTACTTAGAGTAATCCTTGTAATTCATGATAAAAGGCCCTAATTGCCCATTAGTTCTTTGAAGAGATGGATCCTAGGATATCAAATAACAGAAGTTCGCCATTATGTACTTCTCTGTATGCTCTTCTTATGTACTTCTTTATTGTGTTTGTGCACAGACATACATAAAATGTCATATTTGCTTTTCCCCACATAGTAAAATACACAGTTTAAAATTTTTTAACTTTCATAAGAAACTAAAACCTACGTGTTTTATGTTGGAAGACCTTGTTGAGTTAGTACATGCCTTTGTATGAATAGTTAGTATTTGCTCACATCAAGTAATATGACTTTTACCAATTCTCAGGGGGCAAAAAAACCTTGTTTCAAAAGGCTGTATTCTTGTAGTAAGTGTGAACATTCATGTTTAATACTGCTATGATAAATTATATCATAGTGGCAGGTCAAATATTATTCAGATAGGAATGGGTATATGAATTTTTTTAAATGTTTAAAATGACAACAATGAAAGAAAAATACAATAACCCATCCAGTTAAATCTATATTTGAAGGAAAAGTTGATGATTTTAAATTCAAATTTTTTTTAATTGTATTGTATAGGTCATGAGAGAATGGGAAGAGGCAGAACGTCAAGCAAAGAACTTGCCTAAAGCTGATAAGAAGGCAGTTATCCAGGTAAAAGCTGAACCCATTCCCCACCAAGCAGGACATGCCAGCAATCTATTTATTGAGTGTCTACATGTTTACGGCATCTGCTGGAACCTCATGTGTAATTGTTCGTAATAACATGGACTTGGACTATTCCTAATCATAGTCTGGTAACTGAGTTGCTTAAATTATGTCTTACATTTGTTCCCAATTATTTTGAGTTGTAATTTATTACCATAAAACTCATATTGTTACTTGCAATCTACTTTTTGTTAATAATCTCTCTTTTCAGCTGCTATAGTCTTCTACTTTTCCCCTTGACAAAAATTCTATGAGAATTTGAATTTTTGACTAAAAGCAGTCTCAAAATTACCTTAAGTAAATGAAGAAATTATTACGATCAATTACTTAAAGTACTTTTCAGTAAGAGAGAAATTTTTCAAAATATACAAAATGTAAGAGTTTTAAGAATACATAAATTTATCCAACATTATTATTAATCAAATCAGTCTTCAGGGACCCTAGGAAATACTTATTTCCTACGAGAAATTAGTTTTGGTATGGGGTGGAGAATGCAAAAAAGGGAGATAATGTATAAAACATGCAGAGTTAGTCAAAAGGTTGGAATGACTATGCAGTCTTTGGGATAGCTTTTACCGCTTGAAGAAAATGGAATAGGAGATCCCTTTTAAAAGATTTTTATATGCTGCTTCATCCTATTTGTTCAGTCCTGATTGGCGTGTTTATTTATGATGGCAGCACTTCCAGGAGAAAGTGGAATCTCTGGAACAGGAAGCAGCCAACGAGAGACAGCAGCTGGTCGAGACGCACATGGCCAGAGTGGAAGCCATGCTCAATGACCGCCGCCGCCTGGCCTTGGAGAACTACATCACCGCTCTGCAGGCCGTGCCTCCTCGGGTAGGTCTTGCTGAGGCTGAGACCTCACTTCGGGTCACAGTAGAGACAGTAAGGGTGGGACACTGAGGACTGGAAGTCATACAAAGGTAATTAAGACAAATGCCACGAGCATTGTTATTCACAGGTTCAAGCTCTGTTCACTCCAGCTTGAAAGTAAAAGGGTCACAGGGCCATCTCAGCATGATAGATACCCACACTTCTTCACAGGATAGGCAGACAGGCCTCCCAGTGACCCAAAATGCAGGACCTGCCTTGATTTAGTATTCATCATATGGTGAAAATTGGTGATGTAGTTTGTTCAAATCACAAAAGCTGAATGGATGTCATGGTCCCTTCAAGCGACTTTAACAGAATTATTAGCCACAGACTAGGTGGCTAATAAACAACAGAAATTTAGTTCTCATAGTTCCAGAGGCTGAGAAGTCCAAGATCAAGGCATTGACAGATCTGATTGTCTGGTGAAGACCTGCTTCCTGGTTTATAGAATTACTTTTTATAGTGTTTCTGCTATGGCCTCATATGGTAGAAAGGGCAAGGAAGCTCTCTGGAGCCTCTTTTATAAGGGCACTAATCTCATTCATGAGGACAGAGCCAAAGGCTCTGCTTCCTAGAGCCATCACATTGTGAGTTAGCTTTCAACATATGAATGAGGGGGCACAAACATTCAGACTATAGCAAAGGATTCTGGAAGTTACCTAGCCTCACCCCTTTATCATATAAATAATGTTACAGGTCAAGGAAAGTTGAGACTTGGCTGAGTTGTAAGAATTTTTAGTGAACTGGTAGGAATTAGAATTCAAATTTCCTCTTCTGAGCAGTGACCGTATTTTCTGGGTTGAAAACCCACATCAATCATGACATCAGCAGAGATGAGGCTTATTTGTGGTTTTCAGTGACGGTTGCTCTGAAAAGCTTACCAACTGGTGCAGTCATAGATTTCTCAACTGACACTCTGTGGGACAGTTTACTTCAAACATAAGGAACATTTTGAGCACCAGTGAGTAACTTATGTCTACTTGTTCTACCCAACATTAAGCAAGGGGTATTGAAAGGTCTGATTACAGTTGCAGATTGAGCTATTTCTCATTGCAATTCTATCAGTTTTCATTTGGTGCACTTTAAGGCTCTCCTTTTAGGTGTGCAAACGTTCAGGGTTTTTCTGCCTTTGTTGAGCCCCTAATCATTATGGAATGACCTTTTTGTTTCTGGTAATGTTTTGTTCTGAAATCTACTTTGTCTAATAAAGCTATTCCAGCTTTCTTTTGATTCACAGTAGCATAGTGTATTTCTCTATCCTTGCACTTTTATTTAACCTGTTTCTCCTTATATTTGAAGTGTATTAGAGGCACATTGGGTTTTACCTTTTAACTGGAAAGACTATGCATATTTAAGGAGGTTATTGATATGGTTATATCTAAATCTGTCATCTTGGTATGTGTTTTCTGTTTGTCGTATCTGTTCCTTGTTCTCTTTTTTCTCTTTGTTTTTGGACCAATTGAATATTTTTCTATGATTCTGTTTTATGTCCTTTGTTAGTTTGTAAGTTACAAGTATTTTGTTATTTACTGGTTGCTTTTAGAATGATTTAAAACATTTTAAACTTAATGATATTACACCAGTTGAAGTGCTATTATACCAGTTCACAGATAGTATAAGAGCCTTACAGTAAAGGACTTCCACTTCCCTTTCTCACTCTTTGAGCTGTTGTTGTCATCTTTTTTCCTTACTACATTGTCCTTATTTTCTGTAAACAGCCAGGTTGAGTTTTAAATAATGAAAAAATAGCTTATATGTTTGTACTGTGTGGTTACCGTTTATGGTACCCTTAATTCTTTCTCCAGATCTTTACTTCTGCCTGACGGGCTTCTTTTAAAATGTCTTGGAGGGCATGTGGGTTGGCGATAAATTCTTTTGCTTGGACATTTCTGAAAATGCCTTTATTTCACCTTTGGTTTTGAAAAATAATTTTGCTGTGTATAGAATTCTAGATTGAGGATTTTTTCTCCTACTACTTTAAAAATGATGCTCCACTGTCTTATTTGTGTTTTTTCTGATAAGAAAGCTGATATCTTTATCTTTGTCACTGTAAATAACATACCTTTTTTAATCTGACTGTTTTTACAGTTTTCTCTTTATCATTAGTCTTGAGCCATTTAATTATTTTATGCCATATTGTAGTTTAATCTGCTCTTAATCCCATCTGGCTATTTTTTATTTTATCACCTCACATACTGTGGTTTTCATATCCAGAAATTTGACCTGGGCTTTTTCCCCTCTAATATCTTGTATATATTTTCTTAACTTTTAAACCTATGAAATACAATTGTAAAAGCTGTTTGAATATCTATGTTTGCTAATTCTAACATCTGTGTCAACGTTGAGTCAATTCTGCTTGACTTTTCCTTTTTATGTGTGGCAGTTTCCTGCATCATTTCATGCCCTGTAATTTTTGAGTAGAAATGTCAGACATTGGATTTTACCTTGTCAAGTGCTGGATATATATATATATTAAATAAAGATGTGGAGTACAATTCAGGGTTAGATTGAGCTCTCTTCTGGAATGTAGTCAGGTTACTTGGAAATAGTTTGATCCTTTTGTGTTTCACTTTGTTAAATTAGGTGGCATCAGAGCAGTTATCTGCCTGTAGTTATTCCTTACTAGTGAGGCAAGACCCATCTGAGTAATCTACCAAGGGTGTTAAGTTTTCTAACTGGTGAGAACAGGCATGATTCCTGCCCCTGTGTGAATCCACACATCGTTCCCTCTAATTCTTTTGGTGATTTTTCCCCCCTTAGCCTCAGTTTCTTCTTCATGCATGCACTGATCATTCTCAGCTACATTCTCAAAGATCAACTTCTGCAAATCTCTGAGTTCTCTTTCATAGCAGCTTTCTCCTCACCAATACTCTGTCTTGTAAATTCTGATCACTTCAATCTCCAGACTCTCACTTCATGTCATCAAATCTGGAAGTCCTCTAGTCACTGCCCGGGTTTCCCCACCTGTGACCTAAAAATTCAGGGCCACAAACTTGAAAATCGTACGGTCTCATTTGCCTCCCCCTTTTCAGGAGTCATTGTCCTTCACCTGCTAATATCTTGAGAAGCATCGTTCATATATTTTGTCCATCTCTTGATTGTTCAGGGGAGAGGGTAAATCTGGTTCTCTCACTCTGTCTTGACTGGAAGTAAAATTCTTTGTGTATTTTATGCAGCTAAACCAAAAAGCCGCCACCCATTTGCACTGTTTTTCCTCACCATTTGAATTTTGCTTTCTTTGTGTACAGTTACAGTGCACAGAAAGTCATGAGGAGCCATAAAAGAGCTCCTGGCATTCTTCCAGGTAGTAAGATAGAGTTGACCCTGTTCTGCTGAGGATGTCACTGCAGTCTTGGGAGATGAAGTGACTGGCTTAGGGTGGCACTGCTAGTAAGGGACAGGGTAGAGCTATGAATCACAGTCACCCACTACAGTGCCTTCTCACTAGATGAAACTTCCTTACTGAACAAAGAGCTTTTGAAAACGAATCTTCACATTAGCGTTCTTATTTTCTATTTGCCAAAAATCTCTATCTTAGTGAGGCACTCGTCAGGAAAATTCTGTTTATGTACAGATCAAACGTTCCTTGTTTTCTTTTTTCGGAGTGGGGAAGAAGAACACACATTCCGGGGAGGAGCTATGGGGATCACTGGCCGGAGCAGGGCAGGATGGTGTGTGTTGAGACCAGAATCTTACTAGCAGACCCATTGTGAAGTGTTCCACCCAAGTGTCCAATCTCTGAAGTAAGATCTTTGCTAAATGGTCATTGATAGCACTAAAAATAAGATGAGGACTGAATGGAGGTTTTAACAAATGCACATTTAAGCTCTTCCAGTTTAGTCCCATTAGCCAACACAGGAAAGGCAGTGGCAAGAGGAATGCTTGCCAATGCTTCATTTTTAATCAAAGGGGATAATTTTAGATTGGTCATAATGGGGCTTGTTGTGGGTCTGTTGATCACTTCAAATGGAATTAGACAGCATGTGTATTTGAGATAAAAATTAAAAGTTGGATTAGGAAGAACTAGTTTACTGTCAAAAAAATTCAGATTACTGTTGATCGGGCCAAGGACTCCTGTAAGTTCTCACCTCAGAAATACATAAATCTGTCCTAATAAAACGAGGCTGGATTGTCACAAGGCCTAAAATCTTGGGGTATTCCCTGCCATCTTTATCTGAGTGTTCATTTAAATTTTAACATATGGTTTAAGGTGGCACTTAGCTCTGCACTTTGAAAGTGCAAGAAAATTCTAAATCTGGCCCTTGAAAGACATAAGTCAAGAGCTTACCAGTGACTGAGGAAGGTCATATATTGTAATTGGAGCCATACATAAATATTTCTGAGATCTCTTTCATACTTAACACAGTACCTGGAAAATACAAAATATTGTATTCATTAAGTGTTATTTGAGTATAAGTAAATAAATTAGTGAATATGTTTTTTCTACAGATTCTATAGATATTATCACTTTTAGAATAACTGCTACCAAATTCTTCCATGTATTCCCAGACTTCGCAGATGTGTGATTCTAAAACAACATGGACTGCTTTCAGTCTCTTTGGAAGCTCAGATTTAATATGTGCTTTTATTCATATTTTAAAATCTCAACTTGAAAGTGTTGTGTGGTGATGTTTTGTTCAGCTAGAATTCCTTGTTCTACTATGAATTTCATTTTGTAAGTTTCTGTGTCTATGTGTATGTCATGATTCATATCTCCTCTTTAATTCATTGGGTACCTATAGACTGATACACTGCATGGCCAACCTAAAAAAGCATTATTGGATTAATTTAGAGTCATATGTCAACATTTAAAGTAAGTACTTATTTAAAATAAGTACTTCAAATATTACAATAATAAATATTACAATAATTTTTCCAAAAGAAAAATTTAAAAAGAGCAAAACTGTGTCTTTGTACTCAGGATAAACTCTTGCTCTGTGGAGAGCTAGTGAGTCTTCTATGGACCAGCTCCTTCACCTTTTTACTTTCCTAAAAGTTTCCTTGAAAAATCACAGAGTTATGCTCTTCTTCCTCTGGAAAAAAATTCCTCTCGAGAGTTTCATTACACATGGTTAACTCTCATCACCCTTTGGAGGCCTCTGAGCTACCAAACTGAAGTACTACTTAAAGCCAGCCTCTCACACTTCTGAACCAACTCTGTACAACTGTGCGTTTCCTGAGTTTTACTCTTTTGGGGGCATACTCAGGCTGCTCGTAGCTTCATGAAACAGGAGCTAGGAACCTTCTGAGCCTTTCCTCTTGAAACTGTCAAGGTTTTACTTTTCCTTCATAGATGGAGAGAAGAGGGCAATATTTCCTGACTGCTGAACATTGTCTGTAGCCTGAAGAGAAATTAGACTTATTATGGGATCCTGTAGAGATAAACCAAAGATTGAATAGGCATTTTTTTCTTTTCTTTTCTTTTCTTTTTTATTATAAAGATGTGGGGTACAATTCAGGGTTAGGTACACAAACATTGATTATTCAGGTACCCTTGTTGATGAAGTGTGTCCCTCCCTCCCCTAGCAGTTTCCCTCAACTGCCAATCCCACCCCTCCTTCCCTGACAGTTTCCCACTACTGCCAATCCCTTTCTTATAGTATTATAATTGTTCAAGGTCTGCTTATGAGTGAGAACATATGATACTCTGTTCTTGCTTTCTGTGATAGATCACCAAGTATGATCAACCCTAAATCCATCCAAGTTGCTGCAAAGTCCATATGTTTGTCCTTCTTTAGCCTGCATAATATTCCATTGTATATAGGTACAACATTTTTTTAAGCCAGTCCAGCTTCAATGGGCAGCATGGTTAGTTCCATGTTTTTGCTATTGTGAATAGAGCTGCAACAAACATACGTGTGCAGGTATCTATTTTTGAATAGGCATTTTTATAAAAATAAACTTTTTATTGTAGTTCTATGTCTGGAAAAACTAAGTAGCCTCTAATTAGTAAGAATTGAAACATTTTAAAGGTAAGAGGTAAATAACCAAACTTTCTTTGTAATTCTGAGCTTTTGGTGTTTTCATAGATAGTCAAAATCTTCCATTAAACAGCATTATAATTATTATCCTGACGTCAACTACTTTCAGCATTTTCCAAGTGGAAGTGAGAATTAGGAAACCTTGTCATGTACATCTATTTGTCTGTACCCGTTGTATTGTCCTGATTTTTTCCAGTCTCATGATAACAATTGCAGCCATCATATGCTTCACACTCAGACTCTCAATATTTGAGGAAAAAAATTTCAGCAGTTTCTATGGCACCTGCATCCTTTTCTTCCTCTTTCCTGAATAATTGAGACAAACATTAAGTTTTCCCAAGATCTCTGGAAACTTCGTAGAATTCTTTGGTAGAGCATGAATATGTGGGGCTATTCGTTAAGTAGCATGGTTTTGTCACTAAGATGAACTTTTGCTCAGTGTTATTTGGTGAATTCTAGGAGCAGGACAGTAAATGCTCAGTAAGAAACAGCACTCATTGGAGATAAAAAGAACAGTAGTTAATGGTCCTTTGTGACAGGTGAATTAGTGACGGTATGAGGAGGTTCCAACTAATTACTTTTTAGCTATATGTTATGTTGATGTTTCCAGCTAAATCAGTCTTTAGCCAATATAGATGTTGGTGTAACTATAGGTACTCTAAAGCAAAGAGGAAATTGAGGTACTAAACTTGACTATTTTAGCTTTTATTTGATATGGCTAACTGCCCTTCTCTCAAACCCATCATTACTACTCATCACTTTTGGTTGCAAAAGAAATATCAAGCATTTAATAAAATATGTGTATATAGCATATATCTTCAAGGCAAATATAGGACATTTGTACCTCAAATGTACAAATGTCCTATATTTGTACAAATGTAATAGATGATAAGTAAGCTAAAAAATTATTTTTTGTGTCCTTAATATGTGGAGAGATGTGTACTATAATATTTGAGGCATTCCACCAGAAAGGTTTGAATGTAATCAAAATTTTGTAAAGCTAATCAGAATGTACTTAAAAGTTAAAAGACTACTATGCTAAGAAATCATCTTTTCAAAAAGTAAATAATTACCCTATACCTTGTGTACTTATTATTTACTCATTCACCATTCATTTATACTTAGTTGAGATCTGTGTAAATTGGTGAGCACAGGGGAACTCATTAGCCTGAGAGCTTTTAAGGCAAACCCAATTGCAAACAGTGGGAAAGAAAAATGGGAGAATTGACACGTATTGAACAAAATCCTATAAACTATGCTGAGTGGTGTGCACGCTATTTCAGTAAAGCCTCTCTCAGTATTACCATCTTGCTTTGTGAATGTTTACCAACCTCTAAATTAGATCTTGCTACAGACCAATGGGAAGTATGTAACCAGAGACACTACTATTTTCTGTTTTTAATTAAGTTAAATCGAAAATTAAGAAGGATGTTGGAAAGGCATTAGCTTAAAAGCTGTCCTGTGCCTCTGAGACCATATTCATCACCCAAATTCCCTCCACAGTCAGTCTCTGCCTTTAAAATGGAAACAGGTCTTGATCCAATGCTGTTTAAACCTATAGCACCAAAATGCAATGCTTTCATCCAACAAACACATATTTTTTTAATGTTAGTATCTAGTTTCATTCTATCCTTGCAAATGTAGACAGATGTATAGCACATTATTTAAAGATCTAGTAATTATTCACCTGCCTGAAATTATTGGGATTTGCCCTAGAGAACAGATGGGTAGCAAGGGATTTACCCTGGAAACATGTTTACACACACACACAATTGCATGTAATTTCAAGAGCTTTGTTCCTTCTATAAAGTTGGCCATGTTTCTCAGTTTAAAGGTGCTAGGTACTACAGTATGTACATATGATGCTGTAAAGTCAGAAAAGAAAAAATTTTAAAAGATACTAAGTGATTTTTGGTTTAGGAAGCTTTACCTTGAGTTTCCTTATATGTTTTAAAATCAGCAAAAACCCATGGAATTTCTGGTAGGTCAAAACACTGATGAGGTTTGGGAGGAAGACCGGGTGAAATACAAATGTGTTGAACTTTGAACATGTTAACCAGTAAGAGGATATATGAAGCAAAAATGCCAGAATCCAAGTATGAATATGCAGAATTAAAGCAGATTGCTGTAAATCTCTCTTTAAAAAATCAAGAATATGTCACAGTTGGCATTTGTTGGATGATCAGACCATTTGACAGATCTCTTCAAGGATCTGTGTTGGTCTGAAACATCTTTTGTTTACAATTTCTTCTGCAACTCTGTGGGCTTGGCCTTCTGGGTTGCATTAAAAACCTTTACAGCTAGTGAGTTTTAGCATGTTTCCCTGGCTGACTAGACAAGACTTGAAGACATACAAATCCAAACTATTTCTGGCCCTTCTGTACTCTCAGGTCAGAAGCTCTTAGCTCTGTATCCATTCTGTACTAAAGTTTATCTGAAAGCATAAATCATGGGGTTGGGTTAGGTGCTAAATTTTAGTTCTGTATGTTATTGTCACTAATTTATAGTTGTGGTCTACATAATAAAAATAAATTATTCCTGAAAACTAGCAAAATATTTGGGAAAAAGAAATACTAGAATTGACAAAAGTTCACTGATTTGTGAGAGACAGGCATAAAACCCCTCTTATTTTCAACTTTTTATAGTATTATAGTATAAACAGCTGTCTTTAATTCCTGGGTTTGCCATCTATATGACCCATAACTGGGAACAAGTGGCTTAATAAAGGGATTGCTCCTACTCCATCTGCAAATTGGTGTTAGGTTTTTTGTTGTTGTTGTTTTTGTTTTTTTTGAGTTGGAGTCTCACTGTCGCCCAGACTGGAGTGCAGTGGTGTTAGGTTTTTAAACTCTTTTTGCAGTTGATATAGTTCTAGCCATTGTTAGCCATAACTAGAAAAACAAAAGGATTAATGGAAGATTGAGACAGAAATGAGAAGTAGGAAGCTATCTTCTCCCTAAAGGGAGAAAGATTGTTAGGATAAAATACGTGGAGGCTTTGGTGACTTGTCCCTATTAGGAAGTGCTCAACTTGCGTGTGAAAGGAGACAGATGGAGGATGACTTTTGCATCCTCCTGGTTGCTGTTGTATTCTGTAACGGCACAAAATCAGAACCAAAGCAGCTAACTGGATACCCTGGGAAGGGATGTTGAGGTAACTTCTTGGTGATATGCAGAGGTTTTGCTCTGGCAGTTAAGTGGATTAATAAAGGTTAGTTATCCAGTGTCTTTCCATGTGATGCATCCACGTTGTCAAAGCTTGAGAAACACCTTAAGGGGTAGAAAATGAGAATCTACTGCCATTTCCTCTGTTGCTTTGTCAATAGTTATATTCGATTTGACATCAAATTGTCATTTGCCCTCTTATGCTCATCTTAGACTACAAAAACCATTTGTATGCTTTTCTGAAGAAAAGAAAATGGATAAATTTTGCAGTGAACTTTAAAAAATTAGCTCAACTCCTAGTTTTAAAGATAGAATAGTTTGAGGTCTAGAGATTCCTTGGAAACTTCCCAGAATCTTTCTCCCCCTAAGTCCCCCAGGTTTTTCTTGCAAAAGTGAGTGCATTTGACATTTTGAGGGTCAAAGTGGCAAAATAAGCTCAACTAAAACTGTCTAAAGCACAGAGAAGTTTGACTCTCTTAAGTGTGATTTTAAGATCTGAACACAGAGGTTTTATACATTTTGCATTGTGTGCTCAACATTTCTTGAAATCCAAGGTATAAAACTGTGAAAATAAGGGCCTTGAACTTGTTTGTGAAAGCAGGAGAGAATTGCTTTTTTCGTGGTAGGTGATTTAACTTCCCAAGCCACTGTGTTGGAAACCTCCAGGGTGCAATTTAATGCTCCAGGAGAGGGTTTCCTGAATAAGTCCCTTGTGACCTGGAAAGGTTGGGGTGCTTCCCAGAATGAGCCATGTACTACCTCCTTCTTGGCAGGATTATGCCTGGGGCTTTTAGAAACTCTTGACAGCTCCTTCCTTTCCATCAGAAAACTGTTTAGGGCACACATGTCTATATGATAAGTTGCCAGATTTCTAGATCAAGCATAAAGCTACGGTGCGGAACAATAGGGCTGCATAATCATGTGTTAGTTCGCGTCCCACGTGAACTGTCCAGTAATAAGCTACCCATTCAGATGTGATTGGCATTGAATGGTCTGGGCTGTCATTAGTCAAATGTATGTGATTTGTTCCAAGTCCCAATGATGCCAAATTTGAGAAATTATATCAAAGACAACTGAAAAGGGCAGTGCATCTGAGAAATGGGGAAATTAATTCTTTTAAATGTATTACCTTTTATAGGGAAAGGCCATGACATTTTCTTCACTATTACCTACCTCAACTATATATCAAAATATAAGAAGACAATACGTGAGATCTTCTGAAATTAATGAAATGAATCTTCTTGTTGAGAGTAGCTTGTATATGCTGTGGGGTCTGTTAAATATTTTCTGTGAAGACTTCCCAGTTAAAATATCTTCCTAAAGGCCCCCAGCACCTTAGACAGGTAGATCAGATGGATTTATAATATCATTATGTCCATGAGAATTGGAAATGCTGCTTCAGAGTAGAGAGATGTGTATTTTCCATTCAGATACTATTAAGGATTTTCTGCCTACTGAGCCTTCTTCTGAAATTATATTCAGCCCTAGGTTATTCATTAATTTAATTAACAGACATTGATTAGCAACCAAATTGTGCCAGGAACTATACCAGGAAGTAGAAATAGATTATACTCTTGTTCCCAGAGAGAAAAATAGTTAATGGTCTAAAATGTAAATCTTTTATTTCTCTTTCATTGTAGATGATGTCTAATTCATTTTAGTACTGCCTATTCTTGATCCTTTAAGAAATTTCTATTTGAGGTTTTTTTTTTTTAAGGTAGTGTGATTGTAGGGTTAATTTAGTGCAAATTGAAAAGTACCACAACAGTTAAAAACAGACACTATGTAATTATGGGCTAAACACACTTTCAGAAACAGTAGTAACAGTAAAAAGATTGGATATAATTAGTCCCCCTGGGGCAGATGTTTTCCTTCTGTTTTCTCTAAGTTTTCTAGAGTTTCTCTTCACTCTAAGTTTTAATAATATTAGCAATCTAATGCCAATATAACCAGACTGTAGTGTTTTGGGGGTTTTGGTCTTTGCTTTTTGTTTTTTGTTTTTTTTGAGTCAAGATCTCACTCAGGCTGGAGTACAGTAGCATGATTGCAGCTCACCGTGGCCTAGACCTTCCGGCTCAGGCAATATTTCTGTCTCGGCCTCCCAAGTAGCCAGGACTACAGGCGCGTGCCACCACTCCCAGCTAATTTTTTATTTTTTTGTTAAGATGAGGTCTCACTTTGTTGCCCAGACTGGTCCCGAGCTCCTGGGCTCAAGCACTTCTCTGACCTCTGCCTCCCAAAGTGCTGAGATTACAGGCATGAGCCACTGTACCCAGCCCAGACTGTAGTATTAATACATAGAATATCTTAACTATGAAATAAGAGTTATTTACCAGAAAAATTATTACTAGTTACAGAAGATTCAAAGACTTGAGGATGAATGAAATGTTATGCATGCAGGTTTTAAAACTGTTTCTAAACTCTAGTTATTATCAATAACTAGATAATCATGATCCACTGAATTCTTATGTTTTTCTAGTCATGTGAATAGCCCATTTTAAATGTGAGTATTATGACAGTGGTAATAGCAATTACTCTACGAGAATATGTTTCTATAGAGATAACAAGTATTTCTTTTTCCTGCCATTCCTGTATGAATGTTTGTGTTTTTAATTAAAATTTGAAGAAATTTATGTTTGTCCTGGCATAGTAAAGTAAACCTCCCTTAGACAATCCAGAGACTTTGTTATTCTGAGATACATGATATAGCTCTAGATATAACTAGTGTTATGCCTTGTGGATTTGTATTCTGGCTAAAAGTTGTGAGGACAATTATTTCTTTGTTTGAATGATATATGTGTGAATCATATACTAAAAGAGGGGGAGGGCTCTTTTTTTAAACGAAAGTAAATGAAAAGTACAAAGAATATAATAATATAAAAGTACAGAGAAATATTGCTTTTCTTTTTTTAACTAAAAATAGTATTTGTTTCTGAGGTCTGGAGGTAGCCAACATTTTATTTGGTATGATTTATCTGCCTGCTCTGCAACATAAGAGCTAATCTGATTTTTTTTTTTTTTTCATTTTCAAGCATGATTCCTAGAAGTGTGTTTGCATGGCCAAATCAACCAAGCAGAACCTTGTAATTCATTTATTGAGGGATATCCTAAAATCTTCCTGAATTATCTGATGCCTCCAGGCCTTACCAAGCAGGCATTAGGAAGAAAAGGCTTATGCTTATGTAGATGCACACACAATGTGTATCTGAGCTCACATAAACAATGATGAGGTCAGACCTTAAGATGGACTCCCAGGGCTCATTACCCCTCTAGGAGCCAGGGCCTGGGGAATCCTGAATGCTGTGCCTCTGTGTCATTATCAAGTTCTTGAGATTTACAGGGTAAGTAAAGAATATATTTTGAAGCAGAATGGCAATGTTAAATGAGATCAGCAATTGAAAACATGTGCACACATTCACCATTTAATTATCCATCTTAATAGAGGATAAGGATGAATTAAGTGCTAGCATCCATGAATATATCATATAAGCCTGTCTTTTAACTAATACTGTGAATCATTTTCCAATAATCCTAATCCTCTGTCTGAATTGACAGAGGAAATTCCTCTGTCTTGCTATTTCCCCTCCCTATGCATTAGCTTAATAATTAACTAAATAATTTTATGCATTCGCTAAAGAAGAGGGGAAAGCAAAAACTTAAGACAGTGGTTGAGAGACTGAAAAGCTAAATCTGAATTTTCTGCACAATTAAAAGAGCCGATGTTAATGTGCCTAAAGAATATTACCTTTTACTTATAAGAACTAAAAAGTCAGGCTCTCCAAATATATTCTCTTTTCTAGCCATTCAGTTATTTGCTTTCTACTCTGCAAGTTGGTTTTTAGAACTGTCTTAAGCTTGGTCCATTTTAGATTGTTTCTGAAAGTCAAGATCACATCATGATAAGAAGGGGCTCTGGAGCCAAGCAGGTGGGCTAACCTGTTCTTGATCTGACACCGTCTAGCTATGTAACAGCCAGTGAGGCAACCTGTGTAACCTCCACCTCCTTTTTGCTTTATGACTTATCTGTAAGGAGGAGAAAGTTGCTATGCATTGTCATAGGGCTGACATGAAGATTAGATTAGAGTTAACCTGCATACAGCTTTTAATACATGGTCTCGTTTATATGAGGGGGGACCCAAAAAAAGAATCATTTTTTGGAGGGTGGGTCCCTTGTAGTACAGGTTTCCCCCATGAGGTAAGTGTTCTAGGAACCCATCGGCATCAGTACACTAACTAGCATTGTTGTGAGAGGCTACATTCAGCTTTAGTAATATATACATATAATTTTTTGGAAAGCCTTTCAATGTGTTGGCTCATTTCATGATGGGTGATTTGCATGAACAACATGTAAACCACACAGAGTGTTCAGCAGTTTTTGACCAAAAATCACATGACCACCATGTCCTGTCCTCCCTATTCACCCAATTTCTCTTCAAGCAACTTTTTTATTGTTTCCGGGATGAAAAAGTCCTCAAAGGGAAATGTTTGCCGATGTGGTAGAGGTGAAACAAAAAACAGCAGAAGCACTGAAGAGCATCAAAACTGACAAGTTCAAAAACTGTTCTGAACAGTGAAAAAAACATCAAACAAAGAGTACTTTGAAAGTGACTGAAGTTTAAACATGTAAGAATAAATACACAACTTTTAATAAATTCTGGTTTTAGGGGGGGCCTCATATAAGCAGGCAATACCCGTTGAACTCTTTAGTGCTTAGAGGAAAGAAAGGGGTGGTGGAGTTGGAGGTGAGGACTGAGAAGAAATAAATATGTATTGAGTGACTGCAGTGGACTAAGCATGAGGCTGGGTAACTAACACAACACATTGAATGCTCAGCACAGATACTCTGAAAGATATTGCTATCTGAACTGCACAGATGGGGAAGTTGAGGCTTTCATATTTGTTTTAACAAGGATGTTAATGCTAATAATTAGTGGGGATTAATGCTGTTTGTGGTGATAGGGGAAGGCAAAGGGGAAACCCAGATGTTAGTTATCAAAAATGACCTCTGCATTCTCTAAATTGAGATTTCCTAAGGAAGTCATGCCAAGGCCAGTCTGGGGCGATTGCATCCTGGTGCTGTCCCTTGTTAGTGCCAATCTTTTCAGGACAGAATCCATTATAGAAACATTCATTGGTGGCTAACTGAAACAAAAAAAAAAAGTTAAGATGAGAAGCAAGTCTTACTTTTGAAATTGAAGGGGTTTGTTTCTCATTTGAACTCTTTAAAGAAAAAAAATTCCATCCTCTTCTAAACAAATCCTTTCCAAGAGAGAAAAATGAAATAGAACAATTAACAAAGCATCTGTGAGGGGCAGGCAGGGACATCATGGACCAATGCAATTAATTGCAGCCTTTTTTTTTTTTTTTTTTTTTTTTTTGAGTCAGTCTCACTTTGTCACCCAAGCTGGAATACAGTGGTACAATGCTAGCTCACCACTGCCTCAACCTCCTGGGCTCAAGCAATCCTTATGTCTTAGCCTTCCAAGTAGCTGAGGCTACAGGTATATGCCACAATGCCTGGCTAATTATTTTTAATTTTTGTAGAGATAAGGTCTTGCTATGTAGCCCAAGCTGGTCTCAAACTCCTGGGCTCAAGCAGTCCTCCTGCCTCAGCCTCCCAAAGTGCTGGGAATACTGATGTGAGCCACCACACCCAGCAAGTTGCAACCCTTTGTGTCTCACCTTGGTCTTAAAATTTTTCTTTTTTAAATTAGTATGCTTAAAACCTATAGTCTTTTAACTATAAATAAATATAGTTTATCAATTATTATTATATCTCTTACCATTTTCTTCTTCTAAGATTTAAAAGGTCATCTTCCAATTTGTAAATTCAACCAGATTTCACAGTACAAATGAGAGTTGTCATAGCATGCTGCCAGAAGCTGTGTTTCAATCTGTGATGTCTGCCTTTCTTGGGATTATGGAGATGCATATTTCTTCTAGGAAAAAAGAAATAAGTAAGGCAGATGAGCGCAGGTTTCCTTTCTTTTTGTTTCATGTATTTGTTTGTTTTCTTAAGTATAGGACCATGGCTTCTGTGGCAGGCACTCAACAAGCAAGTATAGAGCACCCTCTTTGGGTCAGGCATTGCTTGATTGGGGTCTCCAATACAGAATAGGAGTAACACCCAATCTGACCCTCTGGATCTCACATTTCAGAGGGGAGTCAGAAACATGGGTGATTAATAAACTATGTTAGGTGCATTAATGAGGATTTTCACAGCATTTCTTAGGAGCGACAGAGAGAAAGAGCACCACATTCCACCCAGAATGCCAGGAAGATGGCCTCTAAGTTAACTCAGCAAACGGGGACCAAAAGGCACATTCCTTAGAATATAAATAACACAACAAAAGCATTGTAACCGTCCCCCAAACCCACCACTGAAAACACACAAAACCATCTCTGGGAATAAATTTTGTAGCTTCCAACTGGCTTTCAAGGTGCTCATGACACACGGGTTAAGAATAACTAGGTTTGCTCACATAGCCAAACTTCTGTTCCTCACTTGAATTCTTAGAGCTGTTTTTTTGTTGTTGTATTAATGAAGAAGAAATGTGTATCTTTGAAATCATTTTACAAAAATCACATAGTGGAATGCCTGTAGTGGTGGAACTGCTGGAGACAAAGGAGCCTTTGTCCTTTTTTTATTAGAATGAATGTGTTCATGTAAAACTGGAATAAAAATGAAATGGAACCAATTAGGGAAAAATAGAAGCACTTAAGAACAAATGTAATTGTTGCTGAAAGAATTAGAATCTGGTGGCTCAGAAAGAACTTAATTAATTTCAAAGTAAAATAAATACCGTTCAGCAGTCGCCTTTCTCCTAGGAAAATATAATGTCTCTTAGAGCTTATCAGTTGCTTCTTGGCTTACAAATTAGTAGCGGTTAAATTGCCTATTCTCAATTTGATTATTGTACTATTATTATACATTACTGATGATGGGATTATCTGTGCGATGTTACTTCTGGTCTTAAGACTATACAGGTAGAAGTGTAGTCTCAAATAGGCCCCTATATATTTGGGTAGAAGAGAAAGACCTAATTTAAAAATCTGACAGATCACCGGGCTCGGTGGCTCAGCCTGTAATCCCGCGCCTTTGGGAGGCTGAGGTGAGTGGATTGCCTGAGCCCGTGGGTTTGAGACCCGCCTGGGCAGCGAGACCTCATCTCTACAATAAATCAAAAAATCAGCCGGGCGTGGTGGCGCATGCCTGTAATTCCGGCTACTCGGAAGGCTGAGGTGGAAGGATCGCCGGAGCCCAGTGGGTCGAGGCTGCGGTGGCCGGGAGCGGCCACTGCACTCCAGTCTGGGCGACAGAGTGAGACTCCAACTCAAAAAAAAAAAAAAGAAAGAAAACTCTGACAGATCCAATATCGATTCCCTTTCTGCAGCCAATGCTCCTACTGTAAAAGAAAATCTTGATTGAGGAGGATTGTCATTATATATATCGAAAATGCTAAATGCACTTGTAGAAATGAACAGTGACCAGTCTAAGTAATGAATTACCCATGAAGAAAGGAGTGGGAGAAATGTTTAGAAGGGAGAATTAGGACAAGATGGCTCACAGTGCCTTCACATCACAAGATGAACTTGTGAGACCTCTGACCCAACATCAATGGAAGAAGCAATGTTTTGCACTAACTTGGAAAAAAATGTATTTTTCTCCCACAGCCTCGTCATGTGTTCAACATGCTAAAGAAGTATGTTCGCGCAGAACAGAAAGACAGGCAGCACACCCTAAAGCACTTTGAACATGTGCGCATGGTGGATCCCAAGAAAGCTGCTCAGATTCGGTCCCAGGTAAGAGCAGAGTGTAGTAATCTTCTGCAGCTGACAACCCAGTGTTCTGGCTTTTTGGCTTGGCAAAGGATCCCAGATGTTCCCAGCGCACCTGTGGGTGTTGTTTCCTCTATAGCAAGAGTTCTTTAATTCGTGGTAAATTCTAAAGGCCTGTGGTTTAGCAGTATGTGGTTTGGCATTTTTTGAGTTGTGAACATAATAAGGAATATAAAAATCTTAAATGTCTACTGCTACTGATTCTTAAGAAGCCGTTTAAAACTCTGATGAAGAAAATGAAAGTTGTATGAACTAAAACCTTAAAACTGGTTCAACTAAATCATGGCAAGCAGTCATTAACTACTGCAATGTTTAGTTTTAATGTGAGCCTCAGGGAAGTCCTGTAATAATATATTTTACACTCCTCTATTCCTAAAGTTTGAGAAGGGAGATCTACCTCAGCAAATCTGAAATTTTATATTTCCTTTACATATATATGTGTATTGTGTGTGTACCATATATGTATGTATATATATGTATGAAATAGATATATGTAGCATGCAGTATTCAATCAAATTGAAATATTTTCTTTTCTATTGGAAAATTTGCAAACAAATAGATTTAGGACATCAAGAGCTACTTTAGGAGCCTCAGTATTAGGGATCATAGTTGGCAGAGGTGGTCTTTTTAATTGGCTGTTACAATTGTATAATATAATGGGTAAGTTTAAAGATAAATCTTAAAAGCTGACCTCAAAAGTTAGAGAGCAAAAAATGGGAGAATAAGAGAAACAAGGGTTCCCTTTCAGTTCAACATTCCAGCAGTGTTTGTCAGCCTTATTTTGGAAGTTTATATCTACCTGCAGTGC
Organism: Carlito syrichta; assembly: GCF_000164805.1. Classification (NCBI taxonomy): domain Eukaryota; kingdom Metazoa; phylum Chordata; class Mammalia; order Primates; family Tarsiidae; genus Carlito; species Carlito syrichta. The sequence continues at coordinate 235,988 of NW_007085951.1, forward strand.
TTGGTAAGAAAAATAAGTATTCCTACTGCGGACGTTGTTTATCTGGAGTTGTGATCCTTTGATGCAGGTTATGACACACCTCCGTGTGATTTACGAGCGCATGAATCAGTCTCTTTCCCTCCTCTACAATGTGCCTGCCGTGGCCGAGGAGATTCAGGATGAAGTTGGTAAGTAAGCTGTTCTTTTTTGATGTTTCTCATGTAAATATATTTTCCCCCAGATGAAAGTCAGGGAAGTGGGTTATCAGTATCAGAAATGTGGAAGGTAAAAGAGCAGATTACCTTTTACAATGAAACTCTAGAAGGATGGAACTAGCTCTCATGCCTCAGCAAGTACATCCGTTCTCATCTCTCCTGGCTTGTAAGACTAGAGGAATATAACAGAACTTAGGGTATATTTGTGAAATGAGCCGCTTGTTATTGAATTGTACTTGTCAGCAGTTTTTTTTTTATGATTTGTTTAATCTTGTGGGTATCCCCTTGTGATGCCTTGGTGCTTTACAATTAAAGAGGGGAACTCTCTTCACCTTGTGGCATAATTGCCCCATTTTACAAACGAAAAAGCTCAAACTGACAATTTAAGTAACTCTCCTGCCCAAGTCACATGCATCCTAAGTAGCACAGCAAAAACACTTGACTTCTCACTTTATATTCAGGTAAGTCACAACTCTCTTTGATGGGGAAAACAGGCCATAAGTGTTCTCTGAACCACATTATTGTTTAAACTTAAAAAGTAATGGAACTGTTAAACTTTTACTCTGAAATAATTATACTCTCACAAGAACTTGGAGGAAATAATACAGATATCCCCTGCACCCATCACCCCAGCTTCCTCAACGGTATAACATCTTACATAACTATAGTGCATTGTCAAAACCAGGAAATTGACATTGTGTGCCTACTGTCTTGTCCCTAGTTTTCCTAATAACAAGTTTAATATTTTATATGAGTTCAGTTCTCCTATTTCTGTTTTTCCTGGAAAGGTTCTCTGTAAACCTCCAACATGCCCATATGTCTTTAACCTTACTTCACAAAGGTACATGGGGACGATTAAGATGGTGCATCTTTCAACATAAGCAAATATGTGTGCTTACTGGAGATTACACACAGACTACCAGCAAATAAGCAGGATCTATCTGGCGTGTCTTTCCCCATGAAAATTCCTGCTCATTGCTAACTGGGTTGGAAATTGATACAGGTTTTCATTTGAAACCAGAACACCCTGGATGTCATAGATGGATACACCCATTACTGTAATTCCCCCTTTGATGTGCCCAAAACACCAGTGAAAGAGCGGCTGGCTCAGGTTTTTCGTTTCATGCAGTGCTCTTCTGCTCTTTCTTTCCTGACTTAATACTGCCTCATACATGTTTGTATTGCTATTAAATATTTGGCATGTATCAGGTGATGATCATCTGTTCTGTGCTAAGCAGATGGATGGAATTAAGTATACCTGAGGCCACACACTTGCAAAGGGAACTTCCTACTGTTTCATCCAAGCTTTTGTTCAGAAGGTGGAACTCAGTGTTGAACAAAAGCTTATGAAGATAGTCAGTGGAGATTTTAGTCAACACCATAGATTGAGAACACAGATTTCCAAATAATTTTCCATTCTGTTAAGTTTCTTTAGGTAATGAATGTACTTTTTAGATATACTTGGAGAATAGAAATCGGTGAGAAACTACCTTTAAAATAAGTATGAGCAGGTTCTCCAAAAAGTTGTAGTAGTGTCAAAACCATCACATTCTTGATGAAGAAGCTAAAATCTAGATAATGTTGTTTTGCCTCGTAGCTATCTTAATAAGCCTCTTTTCATATGTGACTTCAGTTTAGCTGGCATTGGTCATACAAAGTTATAGGAAAACGGGCCATTACAGAGGACTAGAAAGTTGGTGACCAGTATTCCACCCTCACCCAGTAATTATGGTTGACTCTTTCTAATTAAATTATTAGAACTTTTTATTCAGCAATACACTGTTGAAAACATTAGCCACTAATGAGTCACACATCCACAGAACAGATGGTGATTCAGATATCTTGAGTGTTGCATAACGCCAAAGAATAGGGCAGCACAGAAAACTTCCAATCTCAGTGACTGGGAGGATATTTAGATAATCAAATCATGGAATTTTTTTCTTTAAAAAAAAAAAAGCAAAGAAAGAATAAAAACTCAGCCATTAGATTGGATTAAGAGCATGTTATTTTTTAAATGTATGTTTTTGTAATTTAAATATACTAGATGCCAAATCCTGCAAGATAATCTTTTTTTTTTAATCATTCATTTGGAATTCTAGATGCTTCCATTTTTTAATGACTCCTTCCTATAGGAAAAGAAGCTTTAGTAATGAACTTCCATTAATTAGACCTACATACTATCTGCATTCGTAATATCAAAGTGACAGACAGGGCTCACTGGGGAGAATGGTTTTTCTGGGTTTGGGCTTACTTGTCCTCTGTAGTCCTTTTTCATTTGAAGGAGCATTTAAAAGTAAGAGTATAGATGAAACAGATTTGGCCTGGGTTCTGACTGTTTAAGCTGAGTGGTAGTGGGGATTTCTTATATTATTCTCTTTACTTTTGTTGGTGTTTGAAATTTTTTGTAATAAAAAATGTAGTTTTTAGTTTACTTTCTAAGATAGGATTTTCATAGATGTCTTAGAGTTTATGTCTTGTACTCTAATAGTCTCTGATTAAATGCTTTGTCATCAGTCTGATTTACATTTATCTGCCATTGAGATTTGGAATCAGTCAGTGCAAATAAGGATACTAAAATTCAGAGCCACAGGCAAAAAGGACAAAATTTGAAAGTATCTATAAATGCTTGTCTTTTGTATAAAAGTTTGTGCTTGTAAATTTGGGCAATTAGGATATATTTAATGCAATCAAACATCTGGAGAGAAATGCGACAGTTTAATTAAGTGATGGTAACAGGTGCTTTCTGAATAAAGGGAGCTCACCAGTCTGAGGAACTGCCAGTATGTTTAGTGGCATGGGTATATCTGCTTCAGTGAATTATACTTCTAATCAGAATTATCTGTTTGGGGTAAAGATAAGGAAAAAGGAAACCACACTGGAGAGAAGGAATGCTGTGTGTGAAGGTGAAAATTGGCATCAATTTTGTGAGAACAGTACATTGTGCCTAGAGCGTAGGGTTCACCATGCTGGTGAATTCTGACTCTGACCCTTTTATCTTCCATTGTGCTTCCCTGAAGCATCCAATCTGTTAATGCTCCTTTCTCGCAACTCTAGTGAATCCTAAGTCCATAAGTCTAGAAACTGAGTCCCAGTGCCATATTCCAGACTATCATAATATCCCACATACCTCTGAACTTCCAGAGAGGAAACTCCCATGTCCCTCTAGAAATTTACTTGTGTACACTCTATGATAGCTTCTCCTGGTTGGCCTAAACTTATCCGTGATCCCTTCCTCTCCCTCACCCTTGATTTCTTACTGATCTCAAGTTCTATGTAATCTGTCTGCTTTGTCCATGTGGAATCCCTGCTCTGCACATCCATTACCTTAGCTCAGATCCTGTCCTCTCATCAGTTTCACTAGACCCTCTGCTAGTCGCCCTACTTCTTGTCTCTGTGACCCTCTCCTACCCAAATTCCTCCTCTTCAGAACTGCCTGTGTCCTTTAATAAAGAACAACTAACAGCTGCAGATGGTTCTCCCTTGCTGGAAAAGTTAGATCCTTCAAAATTCAAATGAAGTGTCCATGCTCTTATAAAACTCACTAATTTGCATATGGAGCAAGAAAGAGCTGGCATTTGAGTCACAGCCATGTAGCCAACTAATGAGTACCTGTGATAAATGCCAAGGGCCCATCTTTTTTTATGTGAGTTCACACTTGAGGTACAGGACCATCCTATATAGATGTGGCAGGTGGTTTAAGGTAAGAGTGAGGACTGACATTTATTACATCCCACTCCCAGAACCAAGCACTCTGACATTGGTATCTACTACAAAGTAGGGCTTATTTGATTTCGCACAAGTGCAACAAATAAAGGGAACCAAGAAGAAAAACCAGAATTTTTTTTAGAAAAAAATGGTATGTTTATTTTTACATGATTAAATTTGTTTCTTTCAAAGAATTCTCCATTTGATGCAATACACCTATCAAAGTGTTTTTTCTACTTCTCAAAACAGTTTATGAACTTGTCAATTTGAATGCCTTCTAGTGTTTCTGATATTTCTGGTTTTACCTTTGCATCTGGGGAAACCAAAAAAAGGCACTTGGGGTGAGATTGGGTGAACAGGGCGAGTGGGGCACTGGGGTCATGCGATTTTTAGTCGAAAACTGCTGAACACTCAGCACAGTATGGGCAGGTACATTGTCATGGTAGAAGGATCGGTCACCTGTTTGCTATAATACAGGATGTTTCTTCTGCAAATCGTGATACAGCTTTCTCAGAACTTCCAGATAAAAATTTTGGTTGCCTATTTGATCTGGAAGAACAAATTCTAAGTGTACTACAAGGGGCCCACCCTCCAAAAGATAATTCCAGGTTTTGGGGGGATCTCCCCTCTTATAAGCTAGTGATGAAAGGAAGGAATTCGGTGATAACATCTCCAATTTACAATTGAAGAGACTGAACCTTAGAGAGGTTGCTCACTTTCACTTGCCTAGCAGAGATAATAAAGTGATAGAAAGTGGGATTGAAGCCAAGGTCTGCCAAAAGTCCAAAATCTGTGTTCTCTCTGCTCTTCTCTCAGGTAGAATGTTCCTTAAAAAGCACTGGGTATCCACCTCTAAAATCATACTCTAATCTGTATTAAATTATTTATTTCTATCCCCACCAACTTTCCATCCAGTGAACTTTTCCAGGTATGTCTTGGTCATCTTTGGCTCCTCAGGATCCAATAGGGAGTCTGGTCCTTTGTAGATATTAGTAATTTTAGACATGATGGTGAAGAAACTCCCCAGGATGCAAGGTGGATGCTCCTTAACTTAAATGGATTAGGTGGTTTTCTCCATAACTCTAAAGACCCACCCTAAGTTCTCCTTGGCACCTAGCAGAAGTGTTACACAAACCAAGTTTCTTCCCTAGACCACAGCACTCTCTAAAGGCATAATTAATCAAGCCAACTAAATTAATGCTATTGAGAATAAAACAGCTCTGAGGACTGTTATTAATAAACATTTTACACCGCGGTCCTATATTGTACCGTGACCTTCTGCTGTTATCTGCCCAACTCACACATATTGACACTTGATTTAATTATATTGTCCTATTTGGCTACCTGTCACCACAATCCGAGGCTATTCACTTCATCAGTAGATATGAATTTCCAAAGTGCTCTATTAGTTGTTTTACAGAGGGCTTATTTTTTATTATTTTATAATATGTTTTCAGTTCAGTTTGAATTATTCTATCCAAGTTCCTAGGCATAGTCATTTGTTACTTAATGTTTTCCTTTAAAGAAAAGGTTATTTGCATGCAAATTATGAAGATTTCTTGCAAAGAATAGCTTAAGGCATTGTTTGTGGAGGGGGGAAAAACCCTAATCTATTTTAAATAGCTCTTTAGGACTTTATTTTTTTAGCTCAATAAATGATAGAATCATTATGTTAATGAAAATATGGCTCAGCTTCAATGTCTATATTCTGCTCTTTAATCGTCTTTTAACCCTTCAAAAATGCAAAATCCTTTTATCCCTTCAACCTTTGCTTTGTCAAATCATTATTTTGAAATGATTGGATTTTTGCCCTTTGTAATCATCCTTAAATCTATGCCGAAAGGATTCTATTCTACTTTTTCTATTGGCACTGAGGTTATTTATCAAAGTGCTTCCTTTTGTGGCTACCTCTAGGCTAAAAATGCTGTAGCTCTCAAGTCAAGATGGCTGTTTTATAGAATGCAATAATGACCAATTTATGAGAAAGGCAGTAGGAAGGAAGGCATAATTGTTTCATACTCTGCTAGCATTCAAAATTAATAAAAACATGAATTATTACAAACCAGATGTAGGAAAGATCTCTGACTGAATAAATCCATAACGAATGGGGTAGGATTGAAGGATATGGCAAGGGATCAAGAAGCTCACAATAATGAGAGAATGCTTATTTTTTATTACAATTTTTGCTGTGGCCTCTTGATAAAATTTTCCACTCTTCAGGAAAAATGCAGCATGCATATTTCAAAAACAATGTTTCCATTTTCTGTTTCCAATAAACCTATTGATTCAGGGGCTTAATGAGTCCTAAGTAACCTAGGTTTAAAATAGAGTATTTATAGTACTTCCCAGTCCAACAAAATAAACATCTAACACTGTTGAGAATTTTAAATATCCTTTTGTGTAATTGTTAGTCAAGGAAGAGCATCAAGAAGAAAAAAAAGAATCATAAAAATCAAAGTGAGAGAGAGCTATCAGCCCACTCTGTTCTTATTCTTTGTTTTTCACCAAAAATGACTTTTAGATGTATGTTGATTTTATATTTTACAGCTGACTTAAGTATTTGGAAATAAAAACATTTATTCATATCACAAACAACCAAAGGTTTGTTCCCCTGTTGGCTTTGTAAGTCTCAGCGTCCTTGATCTTATTTTCTGCAGTATCATTAACTAACAGGTATGATCTCTATTTAGCTGCATGTATCTCTGTTTAGCTGCAAATGTATACCTTTGACTGACCCTCTCTGAGCAAACCAATTTCTTTTGCAAAATAGATATAAATGAAAGTGCATTGTCAAGTGAATGAACCTAACATATAAGGCATTTTAAACTTCAAAATGGGAAAGTACATATAAAGATAGCATTCCAGTTTTTCTGCTAGTTGGACTGCCATGTCAAAATGTTCCTCCAGATAGCAAGATGTATATGTGTGAATGTCAGTACAGGTCATACCTTAGGTCCCTACATGGTCTGTCTGCCGACAGTCTTAGGAGATCACAAATTTGAAGTGTTAAACTCACTCTTGGTGATTAGTAAGGTGTATTGTGTACATTCAGGTCTCCATACCTTTTCTGGAGGTGTGAGCTCTGGATATGTAAGCTCTCTTTTTCTTGCTTAGGAGTTTAATTATGGAATCTGTAAGTGTAGTGTACTATGTCATCCAGGTTATCTGTGAAAGTCATTGGTGAGGACCTTTAAAAGTTTGCTCATAATATAATATCAGCTTTCCTAAATAACTTTTATAGTTTTTCCTTTTGGCAAGCAGGTATTTTCCTTTATGTATTTCTACCGTGTAATTATAAAGAAAAGGTTCTTTTAGCTACATTAAAAAGAATACACTTTCTAGAAAGAATGAATGTCAAAAAGATTTTCTTTAAAAAAAAAAAACCAGCAGTATACCATTCTGGCAGACAAATGGTTGACATTAATGTGTATAATTCAGTGCAGTATATTGATCTTGTTTATTGTGCTCCAAATGGATGCTGGCAGTCATCAGATGAATTAAACATCAGCCCCAGCATTCTCTTCATGTCATTGCAGTGGCTTGCTGTGGATCATTTTGTTCAGTACAAATAAATAAGCAATATATGTTCAAATTCTTTGTCTTTTTTTTTTTTTTGAGTTGGAGTCTCACTTCATCGCCCAGGCTGGAGTGCAGTGGCATGCTCATGGCCACCCCAGCATCAACCTGCTGGGCTCAGGCAATCCTTCTGCCTCAACTTTCCAAGTAGCCAGAACTACAGGTGTGCACTACCATGCCTAGCTAGTTTTTTGATTTATTGTAGAGATGAGGTCTCACCAAGTTGTCCAGGTTGTTCTCGAGCCCATGGGCAAAGGCAATCCCCTCACCTCAGTCTCCCAAAGTGCTGGGATTACAGGCTTAAGCCACCGCACCTGGCCTGCCCATTTTAAATTGGGTTATTTTCCTGTTTATTGATGAGTTTTAAGAGTTCTTTATCTATTCTGGAGTCTACTCAAGTCTTATCAAACATATGATTTGCCAACATTATACCCATTTTGTTGGTCATCTTTGCACTTTCTTGATAAAACCGTTTTGACAGGCAAAGTTTTTGAATTTTGAAGTTCGTCTTATCAGTTTTTCCTTTTGTTGTGGTTACTTTGGTATTTTCTAAGAAATCATTGCCCAATCCAAGGTCACAATGATCTATGCCTATGTTTCCTTCTAAGAGTTTTATAGTTTTAGCTTTTACGGCTAGATCTTTGATTCATTTTGAGTTAATTTTTTATATATGGTGTGAGGTAAGGGTTCCGCTTCTTTTTTTTGCATGTAAATATCCAGGGTCCCAGCACCATTTGTTGAAAAAAACTCTTCTCCCCCCATTGAATGCCTTTGACACCCTTATCTCAAGTCAGTTACGGGTTTATTTCTTGACTGTCAATTCTATTCCTTTGATCTATATACCTATTCATACTTCAGCACCACACTGTTTTGATTGCTGTACCTTTGTAGCAGGTTTTGAAACCAGCAAGTATGAGTCCTTTACCTTTGTTCTTTTTCAAGAATGTTTTGATTATCAGGATCTCTTCTATTACCACATGAATTTTAAGTTATTTTCCCCCCATTTCTGCAAAAAAAAAAGTAGGGATTCCATTGGCTCTGCAGATCAGTTTGGGGGTATTGATATTATGATTTTTAAATTAGGATTAAGCACCAGTGTACCTACCAGAACAGAAATCCACTATGAGATGATTCCATTTTTAGCCCCATTTGAGAAGGTTGATATTGCGAAGTAGCAGGAGAATTGATTTAGCACACTGTCATCTTTTATTCAAATTTTGGGGAGATTCCAGAGAATATATGTGTGAACTTTTCCTCAAACCATGATGACTGTGACATGTCAATAGTTTTGTCTGTTTTTTATGCCATGCTCTTATTTTTGCTTATGTGTGGGCACCTCAGCCAAGTGGATGAATCCAGCAAAGTCTCCCCCGCCAAATTCTGCTGTTTCCTTTGATGATCCAGTGCAGTTCTAAAGTTATTTTCTCAACTGACCAGCTCGTATGCATGGCCCTGTAATTTGAAACAAACTCTAAAACGAAGTCTTAACTAAAATGATTGGGGAGTGAAGTCAGACCACAGTGGTGGCTACAGGACTATTTCCTGGCGTGGAACACTAGAGCAGATGTGTCCTGATTTTTCTGTAGTCTTGGGAACAACCAATGATTTTAGACTGGAACAAGGGCTGGTTATTCAGTTTTTCACAAGCAGCTGCCTTCAAGGTTCATTTTTTGAAAAGAGGAGAAAAAAAATCATAGTGATGTTTACCACCCTGAAGATGGAAATGAATCCAAATTGAGATTAATTTTGAAATATGTTTCCACAAACACTAACTGGGTATGAGATGAATTTGTTTGCATGTGAGGCAGAGTTTGGAAGGAATGTTAATTTGCCTTTTTTCAACTCGGAAATAAATTTTGCAATGTATTCCCTGTGTAAGTGCTTATTCTTTAACAGTTCTCCTTTCATATACACTATGGGCTTCTGTGGAAAGTAAATCATAAATCATAGAAGGTGAGGTATAATATCTGATCAAAAATAGGGGATCAATCTGTTGACCTCTTCCAAATTATGAGGCATGCATCCAAAGCTATGTTGACTTGGTATGCATCAAAACACTATTCGTGAAGAGTCTTTTGGACTAGAGCTTGAAACAGTTGATCAGAGGGCCAAGGCCAGGTGTTCCTTAATCTCAACTCCTGTTGACAGATTCATTGATCTCAGACAGTGGATTTAAAATAGCCTGTTTAATGTGTTTATCCTTTCATAATTATTATTCATTCACATGTGCTTATAAGAGCATGAATTAAATCTTTTCTTGAAACAGCACTTGCAACTACTTGTATTGTCTTGTACATATCTCTGTATCTTTGCTTTTGGTTTGGAGGCACTGAGATGAGTGTGCCCGTGCCCTGAGAGCAGATACGCAAGTGTGGATCCATGTCTTCAGCTTCCTCTATAGCATTGAACTTGATATAGCTGCTCGTTAGAAAACCACAGACATGTTCGTCTTAGAGAAGGAAAGAGGGGCAGCTGCAGGTTTCATATCTCTAAAGCAATAGCCTGAGCCAGTCTAGCCTTGGCAGACCCTCGCGTCTTTGCTTGAAGAGGCTTTCATAGTAAAGGGATGCTCTCAGGCTACAGCAAGTTCCTTTTGAAGTTTTGCCAAGTTATGAAGGAACTTTCTGGGACATGAGCAGTGGAGACCTGGGAGCGGAAATGGGAGCATATCATATTCACATGATCTTATTAGCATTGCATATTCTTTTTCTTTTTTTTTTTTTTTTTTTTGAGTTGGAGTTTCACTGTTGCCCAGACTAGAGTGCAGTGGCCGCTTCCGGCCACCGCAGCCTCGACCTGCTGGGCTCTGGCGATCCTTCCGCCTCAGCCTTCCAAATAGCTGGAACTACAGGCGTGCTCTACCACGCCCAGCTAATTTTTTGATTTATTGTAGAGATGTGGTCTCACCTGCCTAGGCGGGTCTCGAACCCACGGGCTCAGGCAATCCACTCCCAAAGGTGCGGGATTACAGGCTGAGCCACCGTATTCTTTTTATTTCAGAAAGTCTAGAAGCAAATCAAATTTCACGTTCTAAGAAATGGGGGGGGGGTTGAGACACAGGTTACTGTTTGAGATTCCAAATTACTCTTTTTCAAAAACCTACCTTTATTTTATTGATGACCACTAAGCCTTAAAGAATTAAAAAACAGTCAACAGTCAAATAACAGTTCATATATTTGATAGAAAGGAAAATGGTATGCCTTATTTTTGATGTGGCATATACTATAAGAAAAATATCATGTATCTAGCTGGACTTGAGCACATTAATTATTCATAATATAATCTTTTTTATTATAATAAAACTTTTTTCTTTCCTAATAACTATAACCAGATTATATGTGTTTCTTGCTATGTATAAATTTCCAATGATAACAATAGACTTTTCCCTAAAATTTTTATATATGAAACTTTAATTGTTTATATGTATGATTTGTAAGTAGTTATAATTTTTAAATATCAAATAGCTTTTGTCAAATAAAAAGAAAACTAGCTTTTTGCCACTGAGATGTCCGAGGGTAAACAACATAGTTCTCAGTCATCACTATAATTTGCAAGGGAGTCTTAGAGTGTTTCAAAAATGTAGATATGGTGGTGCTTGCTTCAGTAGTGAGTACACTAGTACATTGAAACTGGAGTGCTAGAAGATTCGCATGTCTCTTGTACAAGGATGAGATGCAAAATTGTGAAGTGTTCATATCTTTGATTCCACTTATATGAGTTATCCAGAGTAGTAAATTCATAGAGACAGAAAATAGAATGGTAGCTGCCAAGGGCTGGGAGGAGGGAATGTGGATTTCATGTGTAATGAATTTGTGTTTACAGAGTTTCAGTTTGGGAAGATGAAAAAGTTCAGTTGGGAAAATAGATGGTGGTGATGGTTGCACAATAATGTCAATGTACTTAATGTCACTGAACTTTACATTTAAAATAGCTGGGTGCGGTGGCTCATGCCTGTAATCCCAGCACTTTGGGAGGCTGAGGCAGATGGATTTCTTGAGCCCAGAAGTTCTAGAATAGCCTAGGCAACATAGTAAGACTTTTCTTTACAAAAAAAACCCAAAAAATTAGCCAGGCATGGTGGCATGCACCTGTAATCTCAGCTACTCGGGATGCTGAGGTGGAAGGGTGGCCTGAGCCCAAGAAGTTGAGGCTGCCATGAACCGTGATTGTCATGATCATGCCACTGCATTCCAGCCTGGGTATCAGAGTGAGACCCTGACGCAAAAAAAAAAAAAGAAGTGGTTAAAACAGTAAGGGTCATGTTATATAAATATATATGTTGCCACAATAAATAAATAATATGTACATATGGAAATTCATATTATTTGCCACTGTGAATAGTAAGTCAATTCAAGAATTAGTCAAGGACATGGGGTCTTTGATAAATATTTATTAAATGCCTCCAATGTTCCAGATTCCGTGCTCAGCACCAGATATGTCACAGGTATGGGACACAATCTTATATCTTAGAATAATTTAGAATTCTCTTGGGAAGACTTTGGATAAACAGTTGAGAAAGAGGCTGCACTCATTAGAGCAAGGGATGTGGTTTGCTGTGTCATTTGACAGCAATTGGTCGCTGAAGTTTATTAGAGTAGAAAGTAACTTCGTTTTCAACTAGTTCAGCCACATTGCTTCACGTGTCCAAGGCAGCTTTGTGATATGCCCAAGGTCAGACATCTGGTGATTAAGACTAAAGACCAATCTATTCCAGTGCCTCTGTATCCGATGGTATTTACTTACTGCTGCTGCCAAAACTGGGTTTGTGGGGCTATTTATTCAGCTCCAGCATCTTTTCATTGAAAATGTTATGGTTGGAAAAAGTGTCCCTCTTTTAGCATTTGTGACTCAGTAATAAGATACTTCCCAAGCTCAAAGCCTCAATACCCTTGAATATGTAAGTCAGTGTTAAGATATTTAAAGAGAACATAAACATCCAGCTACATTGTGCATTTTGCAGGATTTTTTGTGTTATATTGGTATTCTCTATTTGTTTAGAAATCATGAGACAACACATGAAACATGCCAGCAAATATACCTTCTTTCATGTGATGATTGCATTTAGACTTTTCTGTGCGGGACAAGCAGAAGTTCCTCTGAAAACATGAGGTAGTATTCCTCAGCCAGGTCTTCACCCTTTGCAAGGGATCAAACATACAGGGGTGAGTTATGTGAATGTTAATGACCAGATCCCCTGTTAGCAGATGGCATGTTCTAGACCTGTTGATTCCTACAGTTAAATCACGCACATCATGAGGTCATCTCCCACTCCAGTGGAAGATTTTGTGTATATTTTTTTCTAACTTTATGTTGTTCCTCTGTTGTCTTCCTTTTGTTCACAGACTTTTGTTTATTTTTTTCCTTGATCCCCAAAAGAATTTTCCCCTTTGTTTTCCTTTATAAATCTGACTTCTCACATAAGCTGATCTTCTATCCACAGCCCTGGATACATTTATTTAGATGGAACAAATCTGCCCATAATTCCAATGCCTATCTCAGTCTTGGCCTGTTGAGACCCCACTCATCTTCCAGAACCCCAGTCTCATTTAAATCTTTGATTAATTCCAAGTGCCTATATAATTTATGTATTAACATGTGTCTTGTATTGCCTTGATGTGAACATGTCAACTAATTACTACTTACTAATTGCAAGCTTTTAGAAAGTATGCATCAAACCTCATGTGCATCTGTGTCTCCTGAAACAAATTATTAGGTATAGGTGAGGATTTCAGTACCTATGCCCAAGGCATATTTCATAGCAATGGTTCTCAAATGTGGTCCGTGGAAGAGCAATGTCAGCATCACCTGGGAACCTGTTAGAAATGCACATCCTCTGGCCTCACCCCTGACCTTTTGAATCAGCAAGCCGGGGATGGGGCTCAGCAGTCTGTGTTTTAATTAGCTGTCAGGGGGACTCTGAGACATGATAAACTTTAAGAATGACTGATTTGGAAAGTAAGCAATGTTCAAAAAGTCAATTAATTGGTAGGAATTCATTCTAGCATCTCAGTAAGCCAATTTGATTTACCTATCCTGTTATCTTCTACATACACATGATACAAACTATGTGCCACCACATTTTAGGTGAAAACCCAAATGAATTGATCTGTTTAATTTATAAAATACAACAGCTCCAAGAACACATACATATGTGGTGAATAGTTATTGATAAAAGATGCACAGCTTCTCATGATTAAGTAATACAAATCAAAACATAATTTTTTAAGTTATCAAATTGGCAATTAAAAAAAATCTATTATACTCTTTCATGAAAAGGATAGGTGAAAAAGAACTTTCATAAACTATGGGTCAGTATATGGGCATAACATTTTATTCTGGCTCTAGCCCATAAATTAAAATGTATAGTGTTTTCTACTTTAGTACCTGGCACACCTGTGGAGAGGGGTACTTCTACTGGTCACTTGATATTTCTTAATACTGCTTTTATTTCTTATCTGCACTATTAAAATAACTATTAAGGACAGATGATGTGTGGCAGACTCAGTTTCCCCTTCCAGACTCCCCTTTAGTTTACATCTCTCTCCCTCCCTCACTTAGGGGTTCAATATTCTTAATATTATAGAGAAAATTGCAATGTAATGTTAGCTAGAAATGCTGATTTTCAAAAACTTAGGTGGAAATGGTTGAAGTCATGAGCCTAAAAAATCAATAAAAGTGTTTGGCAGTCTCTGTTTTCTTCTTCCCAGATTCTATACTCTATTGTAGCCTTACAGCCTTCAATTTCTATATAATTTTGATAAAAGGAAGGTGATACTTCCAATACACGATTGCTGCCCTCCCCCATTAAGGTTGTTGATGTCAGTTAACTTCTAGAAATTCTTGGGTAATTTTTTTTTTAATACTGAGAATACTTAGGACAAACTAACCAAATGGTGTTTTAAGGATATTAACAATAACAGGAATAGGCCCTCAATTTTTTGTTAAGAACCAGCCTGAACAGCCAGGTCTGGCAAGCTGTTGGCAATGTCAGCTATTGTAAGGAAAACTGGAAAAAAAAGAAAAGAAAGAAAGGAAAGGAGGACTAGGTGGGGCTGGGAAAATGACCTTTGTAATCCGGTAGTAAGGTCCTGCAAGCATGTATTTAGAGTTGATAGGCTAACTCTCTGCTTTATTTTTCTCACTCTTCTTTTGGCAGGAAACCAGTATTTTGACACTTGGGAGCCTTCCTTCCATCTTGAGGGAGGAGCCTTCTTATATTGAAGTAGGAATTTGCTCCTTTGGGGTATAGGATGAAAAATTAAGGCGAGGTTATCTGCGGTTTACTAAATCATAGTCATTAAGGAAAGTAATGTCCTAATTAGCCTGTCTTTTGACTAGCATGGCATCCATAAGTAAGTCAAATATTGTATGCAAATGTGAGAGAAGGTTTGCTTTCTAGATCTCTTTGATGTGGTGTAAAGAGCTGGCTTCCTTCCCAAGTTTAGTATGGACCTGCCCATTGCCAACAGCTCTTCACAAGAACTTGAAAGTGGAATTAAACCCTCTCAGTTTTCACATTCAGCATCCTGGGTGACTAAGTGGCTTGATCAAAATCAGAAACCATGAATGTGCTAAAAATGGTCTGGACCTAAGGAGTCCCTCATGTCTTGCCAAAGCTCTACCAAAATCAAAGCGGGTCTTTAAATACCTGGGGTGTGAAAAAAATCAAATGCTTTTTTTTTAAAAAGAAAAATAGGCATAGTAGAGCAGAATTGAAAGCCCTCTGGGGAAGCCTGAGTCTAAATGCCCACTGTTATAGAAGGCCCTATTACTCTGAACTTGAGGGCCTTGGAACGCACTGATGAGGAGGCTAGGGTCATTAGCTGATGCCAGTCATAACTGGAGTGGTCTTTGCTGCCCTGCAGGGTTTCTGCATGTTTGTGCCATCAGACTGTACATAAAAAAGAGTATCTGGTATTTGTCAGTGTCTTTGTTTGGTTGCTGTAAGTTCTTGAATGTAAAAGGCTCAAATTGTTATTCTGTAGTCATTGCTCCTTTTTTTTTTTTTTTTTTGAGTTGGAGTCTCACTCTGTCACCCAGACTGGAGTGCAGTGGCCACTTCCGGCCACCGCAGCCTCGACTTGCTGGGCTCCGGCGATCCTTCCACCTCAGCCTTCCAAGTAGCTGGAACTACAGGCGCACACTACCACGCCCGGCTAATTTTTTTGATTTATTGTAGAGATGAGGTCTTGCCAAGTTGCCCAAGTGGGTCTTGAACCCGTGGGCTCAGGCAGTTAACTCACCTCAGCCTCCCAAAGTGCGGGATGACAGGCTGAGCCACCGAGCCCGGCTCATTGTTTCTTAAAATGTACTTGGTGCCTAGCAAAGCACAGTAATTAGGAGGAGTTCTTGTTAAAAATACAGATTCTGGAGCCTCCTCCTCAGACCTGCATTTTCTTATCCCCTCAAGTGATTCTTAAACATTTAGAAGTTTTAAAACTCATCCTTATATGCAATAACAAAAATATAAGGATTCTTAGAAACTTAAGATTAAATTATATTTGTCTTGAACATAGAAGGATGGCAGACATTGTCATTGAAAGTGACTATATCCTGGTAAATTGGTCATGTGAATTCTAGCAGTATTTATTTCCAGAGGGATAACTGTGAAATATTACAATGAAGCATTGTTAGCCTCAAGAAGTTCAAATGCATGGAGAGCTTTAGGAGTGGCAGCAGTGATGATTGTGTTTTATTTATCCAAGGTAATTCTTCTTCTCAACTATGAAAAAGGGATTGGCATACACTTAGGTTAACTGTGTCTAAAGGGAGCAAACAGTATAGGGCAAGCTTCTGTCACAAAATGCCACTGTTACAACTTTTCCCTGTTTACTGTTTGATTCGCTCATTCAGAAATTGTGAACCTGTTACTCCTCTTACAGAACCTTTTCCTCCCTTTGAGATTCTTCGCTTTCTGTCATTGATACTGGCATTTTACTTAAAGAAATGATCCATTTAAGCTCTCTTTGAATCCAAAGTGATATTATTTTAATACGGAATGAAAGGGAAAATTGGCAAAATATGCCAGGAGTTGTCAGAATTGCAAATGACAGGCGGTAAAAGCTTAATCTTGGAAGACTGTCAGAGAGCCTAGTGTCAGCTCAAAACATGTGGTCTTTTTAGAGAATTGACACCAAAAAAAATTAGGAAAAAAGAAAACATATCAGATACCAGCTCTAGGTGCCAATCCTGAGAGGTTACACATTCTGTTATGCAATAGTATATGTGTGTTGTGGGTTATATAGGAGAGCAAATTAAGCTTCTTTGCTTCTAAAGTATCTCCGGGAGGGACCTAGGATAGAAATAATATGCCATATCCTTTTTTGTCCCTCCAAAGCAAATAGACTACATAGTTGGAAATGTCCTGGACATATGGGAAAGTGTGGCTTTTTCCCTTCACCTGCAATGAAACCAGATAGGGAAGAAGCACTTGGGAACTCTCTTGGCAAATGGTCATAACATGTAAAGAAAAAGACAAGCCCAGAGGTTAAGCATGCCTTCAAATACTGAACTGAATCACATCTAAATTAGATACATTCCTTGTCGTTTCCATGGAAGGAGCAGTACAAGAAATTCCTCGCACATCCCTGGTGAGCCATTGGTAATTTACACTGCCGTTCTCGTCTCCAGCTATTACCTTTTCAAAAATTAGTGAGAAGAAGGAAAACAGAATCCCCTAGAAACAGCTGTTTTGACCTTTGCTCTTTCTTTGTTTGGCTATGACTAGATGGATACATTAGTCTACTAGGGCTGCCATGCCAAAATACCACAGACCAAATGCTTTAAACAACAAATATTAACCTTCTCACAGTTCTGAAGTATGCAAGTCGTACCAAGATCAAGGTGGAGGCCTCTCTCCTTGATTTGCAAATGGACACCATCTGTCTCTTCCTCTTCTTATAAGAACACTTGTCCTGTTGGATTAGGGTCCCACTCTTCTGACCTCATTTAACCTTAATTACCTCCTTAAAGATCCTATCTCCAAATACAGTTACACTGAAGATTAAGACTTCACTCTTGAATTTGCAGGGGACAAAATTCAATTTTCAACACTTGGCTAACTCATGCTTTTGGTCAGATCCAGTGTACCCCCTCTTCATCATTTTTCAACCACTATTTATTTAGTGCACTTGGCCTCTTTATCCTAAAAACAAATTAGGGGAGTCATGAAAGTTATCTTTCCTGCTTCTGCACCCTAAAGCATTGAAACCAGGTTTTCTTTGGCAACTTTCACTCTGTATTTATGAACTTCAAATCCAAGATCTCCTTGGTATATAAAGCAAATACACATGGCATAGAGCGATTTGATGGATTTTTAAAATTTGTTTTTAACTAATGTATCCACACTCTTATCTTTGTCTCTGAGTGCCTAAAGCCAGGCATTCACAGTGTGAAAGCAAGAGGGTAGAAAGTATAGCATGACAGCCCATAACCAAGTCCAGTTAGCCATGATATCTCACGTCTTGAGCCAGAAGGTCACAAATAACCTAGATGTTGCTATAAACACTCATTCCGTAAACTGTTCTGTTCCAGTCATCCAGATGTCATACAAAAATAAAAGAAAGACCTTCAGACTACTGAATAATTTTTTT
Source organism: Carlito syrichta (assembly GCF_000164805.1). Lineage (NCBI taxonomy): Eukaryota > Metazoa > Chordata > Mammalia > Primates > Tarsiidae > Carlito > Carlito syrichta. The sequence goes on from NW_007085951.1 coordinate 254,055, forward strand.
GTTATGACCCAATTGGTTGAATGTGAGCCCTAACTTGAAATTGATATGCTGAATTTTATAGATAACTCCAGCTGTCTCCGATTTCACTCAATGTAGTGGCTGCACATAGATATGACCGTAGACTGGCATTAGAGATGGTGGTGTTTTCATCACCCTGGAGTTAGTAAAACCTGAAACTCGCCAGGCATTTGCTATGTATTTTCTGCCAGGGACAGCTCAGCTTTTGGCTTCTTTGAAAGGAAGTGATCTAACCTCTGTGTTTACAAGGTGTTTGAAACTGAGACCCTTCCACTTCCTTGCTAAGCTTGAGTTGATCAAGCATCCAAAATTCCCATGGTCTTCTCAGGATAAGATATGCAGCCACTGATGGTCAAGAAAAGGAAGTGGGTATGTTCCCTGTGGAAGGGCATTGGAAGAGAGGAACAGAGCTGAAATGCTGCCAGGTGTTCAGAGGGAAAACATCTCTGCATTCACAGGGGCTAGATTCGACTATTAGACTAAACCTCCTTATTCTTCTCCTTAATCTACCTACTCCCTTGAATAAAGGACTCACTAAAAAGCCACATTCTGGTCCACTTTATTATAGCCAGAAATTCTTGTCTCATCAGCAGACAGTTAATACTCACTTACATGGGCAGTGTGTTAGTTTCCTAGGACTGCCGGAACCAAGCAAAAACTATGTGGCCTAAAGCAACAGAAATATATTCTTTCATTATCCTAGGGCCTAAAAGTCTGAAAGCAAAATGTTGGCAGGGCCACACTCCCTCTGAAGGCTCTAGGGGAGAATCTGTTCCGTACTTTTCTCTTGCTTCTGGGGCTGCTGACAATGCCTGGCCATTCTTGGATTTGTAGATTCACCACTCCAATCTGCACCTCCGTCTTTACCTGTTACTCCCCTGAATCTCGGTCTCCACGTGTTTTCTCTAATACAATTAAGAGCCCACACTACTCCAGTATAACTTCACCAGAACTTGATTTTCTCTGCATTTGGAATATGACCTATTTCCAAATAAGGTCACATTCTCAGGTATTGGGGTTAGAACTTCAAAGTATCATACCATTAAAAAGCATTTTTTTTTCTTTCCCTTGACATCTATGAATTTGAAATAGGTGTCCAAAATTATTTCTCAAATACTATCAAATTTAACTACATCTTAAATTTATGACCGCCTTATTTTAAATTAATTAGCATATTTAATCGGTACCAAATTGTGAAAGACTTTAAATGCTTTGCATTTGCTTGAAGCTGATTAATGAGTAGATTTGTAAACTGTGACTGTTTTAATTAGCTGGGGTTAATTAATGTTTACCATACTTAGAAGATGAAAAGACATATATAAATGCACTGTATGTAATGTGGATCATTTTTTAATTTGTCATTGAAGCTTATAGTCTATTTGAATAAGGATTGCTTGCACCACACTTTAAAGAAGAGGTTGTTTAATGGGTACAGATACACAATTCGGAAGAAATAAGAGTGAATATTTGATAGATCAGTAAAATGACTATGGCTCACACTAATCTATTGTGTATTTCCGAGTAATTGAAAGAGAATAATTCGAATGTTTCTAGCATAAAGAAAAAACAAATATTTAAATGATGGATATCCCAGTTACACTGATTTGGTCTTTGCAAATGATATGAATGTATTATCACATGTATCTTGAAAACATACGTCTATTATGGTTTTTTTTAATTTAAACTTTTTTTTTTTTTTTTTGAGTTGGAGTCTCACTCCGTCACCCAGACTGGAGTGCAGTGGCCGGCAGCCTCGACCTGCTGGGCTCCGGCGATCCTTCCGCCTCAGCCTTCCGAGTAGCTGGAACTACAGGCACGCGCTACCTTGCCCGGCTAATTTTTTGATTTATTGTAGAGATGAGGTCTCGCCTGCCCACGCGGGTCTCGAACCCACGGGCTCAGGCAATCCACTCACCTCAGCCTCCCAAAGGCGCGGGATTACAGGCTGAGCCACTGAGCCTGGCTCAGTTTAAACTTTTTTTAACTTAAAAAGGATGTTGGAGCACTATGTTAATTATCAACATAGAGGGCTCTAAATTTTGAGGTGTATTAATTAATCATCAATCTGATCTTATTGTGTTCATTGCTGTTATTAAAGATAATCATGTTTTAATGTTGTATGTTTAGAGTTATAATTTTGAATCTGATCGTGTGAGAAGGAAAGAGTAGAAACCTCTGAGACCAAGTCGGTAACTATTTAGCGTATCATAATTTGAGATGAAATCTGCTTTTTTGTTGTTTCAGATTGACACTTTTTCACACCAAGGTGGGGGTGAGGAAAGACTTACTGTACTGAAATGAAGATAACATTTTTAAAGTAACTTTTTTCTTTTTTCTTTCTTTTTTTTTTTTTTTGAGTTGGAGTCTCACTCTGTCGCACAGACTGGAGTGCAGTGGCCGCTCCCGGCCACCACAGCCTCGACCTGCTGGGCTCTGGCGATCCTTCCGCCTCAGCCTCCCGAGTAGCCGGAATTACAGGCGCGTGCTACCACGCCCGGCTAATTTTTTGATTTGTTATAGAGATGAGGTCTCGCTTCCCAGGCGGGTCTCGAACCTGCGGGCTCAGGCAATCCACTCACCTCAGCCTCCCAAAGGCACGGGATTACAGACTAAGCCACCAAGCCCGGCTTCATTTTTTATTTATTGTAGAGATGAGGTCTCGCCAAGTTGCCCAGGCGGGTCTCAAACCCGCGGGCTCAGGCAATCCACTCACAGTAACATTTTTTAAAGAAAAACATAGTTAGCTCAGCCTGTAATCCCGCGCCTTTGGGAGGCTGAGGTGAGTAGGTTGCCTGAGCCCCGAGTTCGAGACCCACCTCGGCAGTGAGACCTCATCTCTACAATAAATCAAAAAATTAGCCGGGCGTGGTAGCGCATGCCTGTAATTCCGGCTACTCGGAAGGCTGAGGCAGAAGGATCGCCAGAGCCCAGCAGGTCGAGGCTGCGGTGGCCGGGAGCGGCCACTGCACTCCAGTCTGGGCGACTGAGTGAGACTCCAACTCAAAAAACAAAAACAAAAACAAAACATAGTTAGTATGTTACGTTAATTTTCGTCAAAGCATCAGGAGCCTGTGTGAGGTTTGTGCTGAGAGCGGAAATTGTGGAAATTAGAAACAACCGGGAGAGACTGGAGCAAGTTCTCCCACATGGCATTACCTCCACAGAAAGCAGTTGCCCCAGGTAGCAAAACAAGTTATCCATTCGTGGTGAGGTAGTGGCTGGCTGGGCAATTTTCCATTATGCTGAATGGATCTCACTTTCCAGCACCAGGATATGTGGTTCTCTAGGTAACTGAAGCAAAGCTGGCCTCAATGATACCACCCCCATTTCTGCAGGGAGGGCGTATCTAAAATCAAATTAGCAAAAAGATTGGGTCTACTTTACTTTTCATCTCCTACACAATTTTCTCCTTTGTTCTTTGCAGAAAGAAAAGTTTCTTCTTCTTATCATCTCATAATGCTAATATTTAAAAGATTTGACTTTTTTTAAGATCCATCACTCTTTATGTAGATAAGAATACTTAGACTCTGTAGTTCTTAACAATAACCACCAGTTTGATATTGTGTTCAGTGCTGCAATTAGACACCATAAAGAATTTTTAGCAAGGACATGGTCCTTCATCATAGGTAGAACTGTTCACTGTCTAGCAGCATTCAACACAAAATAGATCTCTTTGGGAGAATCTAATGTGAACTTTTCTTTCCCAAGACACCTGCAAAGTTCCGCCGGTGTTGGGAAGACTCCTGTTTTCATTCTCATGCTTCCCTGAGGGCTGTTTCAGTATAGATGTGACTTCTCTGGACCATATGTCCAATAGCTCCATTACATTATCCTGGAGTGTGGCAGCTCAGCATATCTGCATAGAACTTGTCTTTCTCCCCCATATTTGCTTTTTTCATAGACTAAACTCAGGTCAAGGATTAGAATTTTACCCATCACCCTGATAGCATCTCTGCCCTATCCTGGTCACAGTCTCTCCCCACTACCACCAAGTGCCTTTCCTTGTCCACTTTCTGAAACATCTTTCTAGCTTCATCCTCTCAAGTGTATTCTTTGCTCCTGCCCATTTTTTAATGATGACATGTTTGTTAAGTCTCTTATCATCTCCAGGCTTCCCCTCCTACTCTTTCTTTTCTGTACAGTTGACCTGTTAGTGAAGCTCAAGTCACTTGATTCACAGAATTTCCATAGCCTGGGATTTTGCTAATTGTATACTCATGGCTCATGTCAGTATACTCCGCTACCCTCTTTCACAAACTGAAAGTCCCTGGCTGTGTCTAAGCTGCTTCCCTGTTTGCTTCCCTTATGCCCTAGTAGCAAGAAGAGTCACGGCTCATCCTCTGTGTCTTGACACGTGCACTTGTATCTGCTAGGACAGCGGCCTCTTTCCCTCCAGCCCTGCTGTAACATCACCATCCCCAGCCCCGAAACCCAAGCTTGTTTCTGTCTCACCCTATCCCCACCATAGCATTTGCATGGGAGTTGTTTTCATGCCTGTCTTTTCCTCTGAACCATGAACCCTTTGAGAAGAAGAAATTGATGTGGTTATTTCTGGCACTGGCTTGGAAGATGATAGGATTGCCAGACAGATGAGTGAAAGGATGAGTGAATGAGTGGGCTACTGATTATTGATAAAGTGGTTTGATGTTTCTTGGCTCCAGCTTGTTTTCCTTAAAGTCAGTTTCAGCTCCCCTCACTCATTGTGAATGCTTTCCTGAAGACGGACGCTTTGCATTCATTTCCCAGCCCCTCTGCTTTCCATGACTGGGCTTGGTTTCCCTCTGTATTGTTAAGGGAGCACATGAATAAACCAATGCAGAAGAGAAAGAACCATTGCTGTATCTAGAGTGGTTCACTAGGAAGCAAGTTTGAAGAAGACATAAATGGGCACTGTGCAGAAATGCAATAGAGGGTTTGTGTGCTTTTAAAAATCTGCATAAATAAACATTTCAAATGAGCTAGCATGTATACAAGAATGATGTATATCTGCAGGAATAAGAGACCTTGTCAATTTTATATATATACACACATACACATATGGGGTGCCAAAAAATGTATACAAATGTGCAAATGTCATACTTAAAATGTGTATACACTTTTTGTCATCCTCGTTTATATATATAGTGCTAATATTACATGCTTGCCTGTTCCCCTTATAATTATGTGCATAAGGCTTTTGGGCTCTTTGAATGAAATTAACTAAGTATGAATGTTGAAAATCTTCCTTTCCGCCATGAGCTCATCAGACTTGCTTACCAATTCTTTACATCCGTCTAAGTATAAAATTCTATCAATTCAGCACTTGTCAACATGAATTAATTAGAATATGCTTTCTTCACAGCATAACTATTTTTTGGCCTTTTAGGTTTTCAGTTTTTGTTTTGTTTTGTCTTGTGTTGGGAGGGGTACTGCTGGGAGGGGTACTATTTCCTATTTGCTTCAGTCCAGCCCAGGATATCTCTTACCCGGGTCAGATAGACTTCCCTCACAAATCTGGGAGAGGATGCTGGTCAGTTGGGACACAACTTTAGAGGCACCATTAGCTGAAAATCCTAAATGAGTACCACTTCTAGAGTTGCACACACAGCTGGCACAGCTACCAAAGGCAGCATTATGGGCATGTCCAGGTAGGCCCGTTCTCCTTCCCTTGTCTTATGCAGTTGAAATGGAAAAAACACTGAAGTTGAAATCTGGTCCACAGGCAGCTGGACATGCCATATGTCCTGTATGTGACTAGCTTCCCCAAGAAAGTATCATGTGGGCTAGAAAGGACTTGACCTTTATCAGAGAAAGGCGAGGTTTAAACCTATACCTGCTGTCTCTTGATTGGTTCAGAGCTCAGATAGAGAAAAACAGGACACTGTATATTGATTCCCAGAAAAGCCCAACACCAGCAGTGAAGGCTCCAGGAGACTGTGATCTCAGATTGTAGACAATCACCAGAATGCCTTTATAAAAATGTATGCAAGAGCATGAACACTGTCATCTTAGAAATTATTTTTTATTGTCCCCACCAAAAGCATTAATAGTTTGAAAAAGTAAAATCTGATACTGTTCCAGATACAGCAAACCTCACGTTTCATTCTTCCAACTTTGTATCTGAGAACATACTTTGAAGCAAAACCAAACAAAAATGATACGAATTTTGCAGAACAACCATATAGAAAATGGAAAAATAAGTACTAGGGAATGAAATTGGAAAAGAATTCTTCCTTATACTTCTTCTGTGTCCTCAAGCCTAATAATCCTAATTCCAAGGCCTATCTGTGTGTCTCAATGGCCTCAAAAAATGTTTTCTCATTGACTGTAGTCATAAAAATTCATAAAAATTGTATAGCAAAGTAATAATGAGGAAAAGACAAAATAGTGCTGTAAAGAATAAAACTATTTTTAAAAATCACACATTATTCTTGGTTATCTCTTGTGATGGGATTGCAAACAATTATTGATACCCCTTTTTTCTATACTTTTAGCACTGAATTTGTTACTCTGTAATTAGTACCAATTGATTACATTTTATATATATACTGGGAGTACCAAAAATATATATATACATTTTAAGCAACATTAAGAGATGTTTGTCATAGTCAGAAGTGTCTGGACGCTGATGGTAACAACTACCACCCCTTGTAATCACAGAAATCAAATGTGACTTGTATTCGCCTTTTATTTTTGGTATGTATTATTACAATTTTAATGCAGTTTTTCCCTTTCTTATCATGTACACATTTTTTTTTAGCATCCTCTGTACATAAAAGAAGGATGACAATGAAGTCATACTTATACTGCAGAGGTTAGGTTCTTAATGACAGGTTTGAAGAGAGAATTCCACATAATAATTACCTTGAAAATCCTTTAGCTCAGCTATAAAAGAGCATATCTCTCAACTAGCCCAAGGCAACTGGTTTTTCCTCTAGCATGAGCAGAGATGAATGTTTCTTGGGTTGAAGATCATATGAAATAATTGACTTATATTTAAAAGCTGTGAGACATCAAAATTACATTCACTGGTATTTTTGTTCTCAGAGGACTTATAGTTTATATCTGCTTACATTTATAGTCATATGATGTAATTTCACTATAAATTGACCAGAAGAAAACATCCAGATGTGTATAGATTCAAGCTGGAAATGCCTATCTGCCTATAGTATTTTTAATATAATTTCAGACTTAAGGAAAAGTTCCAAAAATATATTACATAAAATTTCTCTTTTTGAAAGTAAATTGCAGACATAATGACTCTTTACATCTAAATTCTTCACTGTGTATTTCCTCAAAACAAGGATACACACACACACACACACAAATATATACACATACATACACATATGCATACAGCATGTTTTCAGAAATTATTTCTGTAGTATATATACTTGTTTTTGTTTATACTTTTGTTTTGTTTATGCTTTAGGTTCTTAACAGCCCACGCGGGACACAGACCACCTAAAGTAGCTGGAAATGTGATAAAGACATTGGCATAAGTTCCACAAGTAAATGTGAAAAAAGAACCTTTTCATCTGCTTTTAGATGCCAGGGAGCCTGGCTGGTTGTTATCTTGATTTCTGACTGATGCCACCAGTAGATCTAAATTGTTTGATCTCTGATGTTTGAAATCCAAAAGGAAATGTGTTTTAGATGAAAAGGGACTTCTTCTGTACCCTCAGTCAAAGTCAGACAAGTGATATTTCAGGAAAATGTCACTTGAAATAAGGAATATTTTTCATGAGTGATGTGAAGCCATATTTGTGTCCCCTCCAGGGACAGTTTGTTACCATAAGTGGACAAAGCATGCCCCATTTAAAAATCTGTGATCATGAAACTATTAAACAAACATAAAACCAGATTTAGACATGGCATCTGAATTTTTAGTCTGAGAGATTTTCAAGATTGATAGTGTGGCTAAAAATAAGAGGACTGACCTGATTTTCTGGAGGTCAAGATAAAAACTAGATTTGTGGGACAGCATTTACTTCATGATAATATTTCTGTAAATTTTTCTCCACATTGGAAAATGTGGCTGAGTCATACAGAACTGTGTCAATGTCGGCCATTGAAGTGCCCTGATCACTACACTACATTGTGGATGCAGAAAGATATTTGGACTGTTTGAGTGTGTATAATATATTCACTGTTCAACCTTTTAGACAGCTCAAAATCAAAAGGAGCCTAAATTATTTTAGATTTGACTCAGAGTTGGTAAAACCTTCTGGCCATTCATGTAGCTATCATATTCACCCCAAGAAAGGGAAATAAATGGGTGAGCATTCAGAGGGGAAGATGCTATCAAGGGTGTGCTGTCAAAACAGAGTGACAGGTAAAGTGTCACTTGGTTAGAGGAGGGAACTTTTCAGTTCTGCTCCACCATTGAAAAGCTCCATGACCTTGGACTATGGCTTTCATCTCTTTTACCTTGGCTTCTTCATATGGAAATGTATATATATATACTGTTGGATTCATTCCTTTCCAAATCTATCAAAAAATGTCAAATATACGAAAAAGAGATAAAGGACACTGGAAACTCAGAAGGGGGGAGGAGAGAAAGAGGCAGGGGGACCAAAAAAAAAAAACAAACACCTTTTGGGTACAGTATGCACAGGTAGGGGTCATGGGTACTTTTAAAACCCAGACCAAAAGCTATTTGTATCTCCCAAAGCTATTGAAATTAAAAAAGAGAGAGAAGATGATACGTAGGGAGAGAGAGAGAGAGAGATAGAAAGAGAGAGAAAAAGAGGATGCTTGGGATAATAGATGGGTTTACACTTCATTCCTAGTCAAAGTTAAATAGCCACCTTCTCTATAAAATGGAATTTTTTTTTATTTTTATATATATTTATTTTAAAGATGTGGGATATGATTCACGATGAAGTATACAAGCAAACATTGTAACAGGTAAAATTTGGACCTCCCTTTGGTCCCCACTGCCTGGTTTGAGATCAGGTACCCTTATTGATGTTTTGGTCCCCTCACCCCTCTCTCCCCTGGCAGTATCCTGCTACTGCCAATCCCTTTCTTATGATATTATGGTAAATGTTCAGAGTCCACTTATGAGTGAGAGCATATGGAACTCTGTTCTTTGTTTCTGTGATTGATCACTGAGTATTACAGACTCTAACTCCATCCAAGTTGCTGTGGAGTCCATATGTTTGTCCTAAAATGGAAATTTTAATGGAATAATGAAATGGGTGCTCTGGGAATTGGGATACTTGGATTGAGATCCCAGGTCTGCCACTTTTTGGGTTTAAATATACTCCCCTAGATGAGTGTCAGTTTGTTTAACTGTCAGTGAGGGCTGTGATCCCACTATTGAGGTTATGGTGGATATCAAATAAGATAGTGGGTATGAAAAGGCCACAGAAATGAAAGGTATCATGAGTGCAGTTGGTCTCGTGTTATTAAGGTGTCATAGCCTGGCACCATCGCATCATAGATGGCTGCAGCATATATGCTAATCAGAACATCCTGACCCTGTGCCACAATCACTTAATGACCACTTCCCCCCAAATCAGTTGCTCCACTGACCTACAAATAAATCCATGCTTAGAAGTACATTTAGTCATTGGCTAGGGCTGGTTTTCTAAAAGTATCTTTAATAGGGGAGAGCTTCTGTCTCCTGGGAAGGCTAACAATGAAGTGTGTCCTGTGACCCAGTCTACAGTTTTTTTTCTTTTATATGAGCTGAAGTCTCACTCTGTCGCCCAGGCTGGAGTGCAGTGGCATGCTCATGACTACTGCCGCCTCGACCTGCTGAGCTCAGGTGATCCTTCTGCCTCAGCCTTCCAAGTAGCTGGAACTACAGGCCTGCGCTATCATACCCAACTAATTTTTTTCTTTATTATAGAGATGAGGTCTTGCCAAGTTGCCCAAGCTGGTCTTGAACCCCTTGGCTCAGGCAGTCCTCTGACCTCTGTCTTTCAAAGTGCTGAGATTACAGGCGTGAGCCACCGTGCTTGACCCCTCTCTACACCTAAAAAATTTTTTTTTTCTCAGCGTCTACATAAGGCTGACTTGTTTCCTGAATACTTCCTTCCCTATTCTTGCTGGTATGTGACTTCCTGCCTAACAAACAGTCCTTTGAAGGAGGAAATCCATGACCGATCTTTCCTGTGGCTTTCTGGTTCAGAACTGTGACTGTGAATGATAAATAATGTCAAAGCAACAGAATGTGTTGGGTTCTAAGAACATGACTTACAAGATGTTTTGGAGTAAACTTTCCTCGGTAGTGTTGATTCTTGACCATACTCATCTCTTGCTTTGTTTTCATGCTTTTGTCTTGAGGCTTGTTTTTCTATTATGAAGGGGTAGCTGATGCTGATGTGTAATGGTGCCTTTGCACAACCTGGTGATGAGTAGGTTGTCTCAGAAGGAACATGCCTGGAGTCACCTAGGGATTATGTTAACGTGCAGGTTCTGACTAGATCTGGGTGGGACATGAGATTCTGTATTTCTAGCAAACTCCCAGAGAATACCTATGTAGCAAGAGTATAGATAAAAGGATACAAAATTAAGCAACAGTAAAGACCACCCAATGAACCTCCCATGATTTTGTGGATGAGGGACACAAGCCTTAAGGAGTTTCCCAGGCCTTGAAGAGATGAAGTATAATAAACAATGTAACAGTGACATACTGAGCCCAGAATCAGACATGCACCATACTGTGATTAGAAAATTAAATCTGATCTCATAGTCCTGGTGTGGGCAAAATGCCTAGAATGGATGACAGCTGATTTATAGAGGAGCTTCTTGATAGGGAGAGATTAGTACATTTCATTTACAAATACTTAATTGCAGCTGTGTCAGGGAGAAAAGAAGTGGGGTCATTGCATGGTGTGTAGGGGTGTGATCCTCAGGCAGATGTATAAGTGAATATTTATTTAAAAGACAAGTATTAGTCATATGAGAATCCTCTTTCAAACAAAATGAAAAAGAAAGTTCCATCTTGGGAGAGAGGCTGCAAATAATATTTTTCCACTAGAAACCAGAAGAATTAGAAATTAGGAACAATAATAATAGCAACTGAGGTTCAATCCTAGACAAAAGAAAAGCCAGCAAGCCTAGGTACATCATGTTCTCTCTGGTGTTCAAACAGACCTTTAACAACCATGTTTTACAAGGGAAAGGCTGAGACAGCCCCTCTTTTATATAAAGAAAATGTTCCACCCCACCCACGTGTGTTCAATGTATTCAAGAGTCATTCCATAATTATAACTAAAGCTTGTAAGAGAGAACTGGTTGGTTTAATGTCTACAAACTTGATTCTCTGGAAACCTAAAGTGTGGCTGTTAAATTTTTAGAAAGAGATTGGCTAGAGGATTAATGATTAAAAGAAAAATGTTAGATGAATTCATCTATTTCCCATTCAGTCATTTATAGATGAAATCGCTAGTGTCTCTTTTGATGTTGCTTTCTTTAAAATATTTTAAAATAGTCCCAATGATATCTAAGTGGTGGCATTTTTCCCTGTTTATGCTAAATATGCCTAATATATATCCTCAAAGCATTTTTAAAAGAGCAAGGTGATGGAGTTCACTGTGTGTTTAATATTTCAAAGTAAATACCTCTGTTATTGCTTAAGACATAGGTTAAATGTTATCATTACTGAACTCAGTTAAATATTTCCACTTTTAACTGCAAGACACAAGTGCCTGGATATTGCAGGAAAAGATAGTTGACCACAAAGGTAACTGGTGCCATTTCGGGCAACAAGTAGCTTTGGAGAGGGGAAGTCTGTGAGGGAAGGAAATAAGCATAGTCTTTTAGTTTAAGACAGCAGTTGGCAAATGCAGATGCTGAAAAGCTTTGAAAATCCCTAATATAGTCCATTAAATCATTGTAATAAAATATTAAATTAACTCAGATAAAAGGACAATCCATCAAGGCCACTAACATAGTAGAAGTGTGGTTTTGGTATTAGTGACACCACGGAAGTCAAAGATACAGTCCCGCTTGGAATGAACAATGAAGTGATCTTATTTGGCTCTGAGTATTTTGTCACAAGCTCAATTGCCCGGTGTCAGCATGTCAACCGTTGGTAAAATCCTGAGTCCTTAATAGTATCTAGAGATGGCTTATGGCTTTAGGCATTTTATGATCACACAATTGAATCCCACTTGTGGTAATGGTGATCCATCACGTCCATCTTAAAACCACACTGAAGTCATTGTTCCAAATAACATAGCCAGGGTGGTTATTTCTAAATTTTCCACGTTAAGATAGGAACATGAATTTCTCCTATTTTGAACAACAGCAGCGAAAAAGGCTAAGTGCTTTTTCACTCTGCTAAAAATGTAACTTTTCTTGATCCTTCAACTTTCACTTGCTTTTCCTGAAAACGAATATAATAAACCGGAAAATTTAACGACCATGGGACTCAACATTCTGGTGGCCATTTGGAGGAAATTTCCTGCCGACAGTTTAAGAAATAAGAGAGAAAACCAGGTGAACCTGAAATACTCGGGGTATTCTATGAAGCACAAATTTAAGGTTTTCCACTATGATACTTCCCTACTCTATCTTTTTATTGCGAAGGGCTAAGATGGTTACAGGAAACCTTCCAGCTGCCCATACCTGGGAAATAGCTATTCAGGGAACAATAACCATTCTATAGGGCAAGCAGTTAGTAAGTCAGCTTAAAAACCCACAAGAGTAGAAGTTACTGCTAAAGACACTGGAACAGAGTCATGCTTATAATGCCTGGTTTCTACATTTGCGCTGTAAATGAGCAATTCAATAAGGAGACTAGGATTGAGCCCCTTTTCTGATACTATGAGAGGCTGAAATAGATAGAAACTCGATGTAGCGAGATTGGTATTAGGCAGCCCAAGACTTGGATTTCAGCACTGCTGCTGCTGGCCCTTGGGTCTTGAAGAGGTTAGTTAGTTCATCTCTCCCAGCCTCAGTTTCCTGTCCCATCAGGATAGTAATGGCTGCCTTAAAAGGAGAGTCATAGGGGAGGGAGCATTTGAGCTGGGCTTTAAAGAATTTATATAATTTAGATAAGCAGAGAAGGGCTGTCCAGGTAGTGGGTACAAAGGTGTCATGATGGGACCACATGGCCCTTTATGGGGATAACTCAAGTCATTTAGCCTGAAGAGAGGTGTGATGTAGACAGCAAGGAGCTCTGAGCCTCATAGCTAGAAATACGGGTGTGTCTGGACCACAGAGGGCCTTCAGCATCTGGCAGATGAGTTGGGATGAATTCAGTAGAAAATGAGGACCCACTGAAATGGTGAGGGAGCTATTCCTGTGTTTCAGGAAAAGAGCATAGGAACAGAGAAGAATAAAAATTAATTAGGGAGACCAATTTCTTAGCTTTTGCTACTATAACAGAGTAGCTGAGACTGTAATTTATAAGCCATAGAAATCTCATAGTTCTGGAGACTGGGAAGTCCAGGATCAAGACACTGGCAGGTTAAGTGTGTACTGTAGGCCTGGCTTCTTCTTCCAAAATGGCACCTTGGTGCATCCTCCAGAAGGAGCAAACCCTGTGTCCTTATATGCATGCCAGAAGAGTAGAAAGGAGCCAGAGCAGGCAACCCCTTCGGGTCCCCTCCCACCGTGGGAGCTTTTCTGTCCTCAATAAATCCTGCTTACACACACACACACACACACACACACACACACGCACGCACGCACGCACGCACACACAAAAAAGGGGCCTGAGCTAGTTTCCTGCAACCCTCTTATAAGGCACTTATCCATTCATGAGGGTAGCACCCTCATGACTGACTTCCCAAAAGGTTCCGCCTCTTATTACTACCATAGTGGAGATGAAGTTTCAACCCATGAATTTTGGGAGACATTCAGACCATAGCAGGCAATGAAGAGACCATCACAGTTATCCAGGCAAAAAGTAATCATGTTCCAAGAGGTAGGTCGGATGTGGAAAAGCAAGTGGGAAATGGATGAAGAAATTCAGAAATGGAATTGTGAATGGTATAAGTATGGGGTACAAAGAAATACAGAAGCCGGGCTCAGTGGCTTAGCCTGTAATCCCGCGCCTTTGGGAGGCTGAGATGAGTGGATTGCCTGAGCCCACGGGCTCGAGACCCGCCTGGGCAACTTGGCGAGACCTCGTCTCTACAATAAATCAAAAAGTAGCCGGGCGTGGTAGCCCACACCTGTAGTTCCAGCTACTTGGAAGGCTGAGGCGGAAGGAACGCCGGAGCCCAGCAGGTCGAGGCTGCGGTGGCCGGGAGCGGCCACGGCACTCCAGTCTGGGCGACAGAGTGACACTCCAACTCAAAAGAGAGAGAGAGAGAGAGAGACTCCAACTCAAAAGAGAGAGAGAGAGAATAATGAGTGGTTTTTAAAGGCTTCAAGCCTGTGACTGGGAGAATGATTGTCATGATTAGAAAACAGGAAGGCAGGAGGGAAAGTGAGGGGCCTTGAGTACCGTTTTGTCCCTACTAAGTGCATGGATCAGGAGGGAGATCTAAGTAGATATCCCTGCCAAACATGGTCCTGGGGGTGACCAAGAGCTGTCTCACTGACGAATGTTATTCCCTTGAAGATGAATGTGTAAGCACCAGTAATTATTCCAGAATATCATCTCTTCAGTATATTAAGTACTTCACAGTCACAAGCATAAGAGTTATATAAAAGAAATGCCCATTTAATTTATTAAGTCAGACATCGGCTAAGTTATTAACTGCTATGTACAGCTTTGTAAGACATGAAAAAGTTGGAAGAAATCTAATTGGGGGCCTTTTATCTATAAGGGAAAAGTTATTATGGGTATCAAATATTGAATTTTAGAACAGTGCCATAGCGAATAGGGATATATTATAACTGAAATTATACTTCAAAAAGGATGATTTGCTTGGGATTCCATCATTTAAAATCCTTTGCAATAAAACTGACTCTGAAGAGATATTAATCACATGCTTTAATGCTATTCCAGCAGGTTGTTTTAATGGGTGTATTTGAACAGAATTTTAATTTTTCAGATAATTTTTTTGATCAATTTAAAAGAGGATTTGAAGGATGATAGTAAAATGTTACAAATCTAAGTCCTGATTTTATTTTCTTCATTTTCTCCAGCAATAATACTCACCAGTGAGGCATCTAAAATACGATAAACTCTTGACACATGTATTAGAAAATTAGATATTCTGACCAGTCAGATATTACTATTAACAGCATATAGACTATCTGTGGGTCTCTAATTTCAAAAAATACAGCACACAGAAAAACCTGTTGAATCTTCGGTAACCTAATAGAAGATTCACAGATTTTATTTGGATGTCCATTTTTAAAGCAGTATTTGAACCTGATACAGGTTATAGTCTATGCTTTTTTCCTGTAAATGATGAGTCAGTGATGTTTCATAAATTGATTTTTGTTTAGCCAATCATAAAAGGGGGTGAGGTTGGTCCTGATAACATTATTTGGAAAGGGAAGCAACTGAGGAGAAAAGCAGGATATTTGGTGTCCCTTCACGATGGGAAATATGAGGAGGTAGGAGTAGTAAGCCCAGAGAAAGCTGGAGCAAAGCTTCACACATCCTCAGGGCTTCATCTGGAAGGCAAGGGATCTGTTTCTTTGTTGCCTCAAAACATAGATCATATGATCCAAGTAGCACAAGGGGATGCAGATTTTTTTAAAATACAAAACAATGAGAACTGTTCAAGAATAGAGCGTGCTGCTGGTTCGTCAATACCTTTCTTATCTTTGCGAGTGTTCAAGGAAGGACTGGAGATTCACTGGGCATGTCTTCAGCTTGAAAGAGATTGTTTCTTGCCTACTGCCCCTGCACGAGAGCACGCTGTTCATCCCTGTGTGACTGTTGTATGCTGGGGAAATGTACATGGCAACCGCATTCCCTTGGACTGTCACCTCTGGGAGGAGTGGTGCAGGGGTGCAGAGCATTTACCAACTGTCATGCTCCCTGGATTCCATTCCTACCAGGGGCACTTGTTAGCAATCACTTTGCTTAGGTGGCTTAACTTTCATGCCTTGGTTTTTATATCTGTAAAATGGAGATGATAATGGCACCCGCTTCATGTCTCTAAATGAGATCATGCAAATAAAAGCAGTTGGAGTCTTGCCTGGCAGACAGTAAATGGTAGCTGATGCTGCTGTAATTATTGTTACTCACCAAAGTGATGGTTTTGTTTTGTTTAGATGAGCTGCTTCAGAAAGAGCAAAACTACTCGGATGATGTCTTGGCCAACATGATCAGCGAACCAAGAATCAGTTATGGAAATGATGCTCTCATGCCATCTTTGACTGAAACGAAAACCACCGTGGAGCTTCTTCCCGTGAATGGAGAGTTCAGCCTGGATGACCTCCAGCCATGGCACTCTTTTGGGGCTGACTCTGTGCCAGCCAACACAGAAAATGAAGGTAAGAGGCCCCTGAGAGAGCAAGAACATTCTGGTAGACGCACATATATGTGAGAGAGAGAGTGAGAGAAATCGCTTTAATGTTCTTGAGTGATATTTTAATTTCAGTTTTACCTTAAGAAGCAAATATTAATGGTCATTAAAATCATATACTGTGAACTATTCTTTACATGCCTTATGCACAAAGTGAGTAAACTTTGGAAAAGGTAACTGCCCACTGTATAGATAGTCAAACGGAATGGTAATGGTTACATAGAACACTTGGGAGGAAAAGGCCTCTTGTTTTCCCCAAAGATCCAGGTCTACATTCTGGGGAGAATATTCAATGCCATATTATTTCAAAGACAAAAATTAGAAACCCTACTTATCAAAAGCGTTGTGAGAGAAATACCTCAGCTGGTAATCTACAGAGTTACAAAGGGAACCCACAATATATTATCTAAGAAGTAGTTCTTCACATGGAAAATGTGTGGCAGTAACATTCTTCTAATTTTTATTTTCCCATTCTCTCTTTATGTAAAATGATACATTACATGATAATAAAAGAGGATACATAAAGAGCACTTACTGTATGTTATATATATGTGTATGTACATATATATATATATATATATTTTTTTTTTTTTTTAACTATTTTCCAATTGAGGCACCAGGAGATAAAGTTCTTAAGTGGTAATTTTTGGTAGGAATTTTTAAAAAACGTCTTCTTACTAAGAATTATATTGTTGCTTCTGGAATAACAGCACAAAATTCAACTTTTGTTTATGAGATAGTGGCCTAGAATGCCACCTTTGGAGAATACAGGTGGTTAAATAAGGAGAATGATATTTTACCAGCAGAAAGAGAAGTTTTGGAAGAGCTTGCAGGGGCAGAGATTTCATGGGCACCAGAACAGTCTTCATTGGCTAATTATTCTGACATGAAATTTCAGACTATGTTAAACATTAAATGCAAAAATATAGAACCACATATAAATAAAATGCAATTCTGCTTAAGATTTAAACAGTTTTGAGTACCACATGTTCTCACTCATAAGTGGATCCTGAACATTTACCATAATACTATAAGAAAGGGATTGTTAGTAGCGGGACACTGCCAGAGGAAGGCGAGGGGGGAGGGGCACATCACATCAATAAGGGTACCTGATCTCAAACTAGGCGAAGGTAGGCCCGAACTTTACCTGTATGATGACCACTTGTATACCTAATCCTGAATTGTACCCCACATCTTTAAAACATAAAAAAAAAAAAATTAAAAAGACTTAAACAGCTTTGTGTTTAGAAAGTTAGATTCAAGGCAGGTGTCAAAATTATGACGCACGTTGCTTTAAATTTCTTTTCCTATAATAGTTCACAGAAATAAGATTTTTCTCTATCAACAAGTTTGTGCAGTGAATGGTGTGCTTGAAGAGAGCATCTTTTAGTTTGTTTTATCTTTTTTACATGTTCAGAAGTATCAAATTACACACGCAAACACCTTGATTTCTAGATACTAATAACATGTTTTTCAAGAACACAGCACGATTTCACCTGTGATTTTCTTTCCTAAAGTAGCAAACTTAGATGGTGGTTTCCTGTTTGTCATGTACTTTATAAAATGTTATCGGTGCACCCCTCAGACTAAATTTAAATCCAATATTAGACCTTATGTGCACTGGACAAGTTTTTTTAAAAGAATCATTGCAAGACTGAGGTGAGAGGATTGCCTGAGCCTGCAGGTTTGAGAGAAGAAAAAAAAATTAAATAAAAGAACCATTGCAAGAAATCTTTATATAGACTATTTGCACAATATGAATAATCACTCCAAGTTGGATTCCTTAATTTGGAAAAGGGCACCTCATAGTAATACCAGCAGATATGAACAGCAATGTTATTGATGGTGTAAAAATAATTAAAACTTTACCATTTATGAAAATAATTCTTAATCACATAGAAGGAAAAAAAATTTTTTTTTTGAGTCGCAGTCGCACTCTGTCGCCCAGGTTGGAGTGCAGTGGCACACTCACGGCCACCACAACCTCAACCTGCCAGGCTCAGGTGATTCTTCCACTTCAGCCTTTCAAGTAGCTGGAACTACAGGCATGTTCCACCATGCCTGGCTTATCCTTTGAATTACTGTAGAGACAGGGTCTCACCAAGTTGCCCAGGCTGGTCTTGAACCCAAGGGCTCAGGTAATCCTCTCACCTCTGCTTCCCAAAGTGCTGGGATTACAGGCGTGAGCCACTGTGCCTGGCTAGAAGAAAAAATGTTAAGGATATTTAGTCCTCAAAGACCTAGGTAACTTCCTTACTAAATTGTATTATTACTTGAGTGCTGATTCTGTTCTTATAGGTAGATACATTTTAGCCATTTAAAATTATTTTCATTCTGTCTCTGATGAGCATTTTTGCAGAAAATGTCCTGTCCCTTTTGTCAATTACATGCATATTCGATTTGCTCTTTGCCTAACAGCACACATTGTAGCATCAGCCAGGGAAATAATCTGCATGCATGTGTACACACACCCACACACTGATGCCATGAGGAGTTGCCAAAATGCCCAGTTGAGTGGAGACTTCGATTTCGTTTCTCTTGCTCCTTGACAAAGATGTGGCTATTACACTGCCTAAGCGTCATCAAAAGAGCTGATATTCTTGTTAAATAAAGATTTTATCTAAATAGCAAAATATTTAACAGTATCGAAAGGTAATAGTACTTAAGATCTCAGAATCTCTGTGGTTCTCCTCATTATCAGACCCAACTCTCCTTTTATTCAAATATTTTGAATAAGCCTCCTAACTTAATTTTTAAAGAAAATTGGCAACATTTAGGGGACAAAAATCAATATAATGGGCATAATTGATAATACAAGTTTCAACATGTGAGTGCTCAGGCCTGAGGACCAGTGGGGATAATGGCATAGTCGGGTGGGTGTGTGCCCCCTAATGGATATATCAGAGTCAGAAACGGGCTGATACAGGGGGCTGTTTTGGCGATCCAGGTTTTACAAGCAACAGTAGCATCAGTGATATGATTTTCCAAATTAAAAACTACAAAAATGCTTTGTATTTATCTGTAAAATTGAGTTTCTGGTTTCGTGTTGCCATAAACACCTGCATGTCAATGGGAAATTAGAAAACCATGTAGGGTACAGGACAGTTTTTATTTGTTGGGGGCAATGCACAACGTCTGTCATCTCTGCTCTCCCATTCACTAAAAGTCAAGAGAGGGTCCTCTCCCCTGCCCCAGGCTTGGTGACAACCAAAAGCACTTAGACATACTCCATCTCTCATGAACTGTTAAGTACTAACCCACACTCCTGAATGATACAAATCGGAGTGTAAGTTCCAGTTCTGCTGTGTGCCTATGTGCAAGTTACTTAGTCTCTCTGGCTGTTTTTACGTCTGTAAAATAAGGTTTTTAATAGTTCCTAACTCAAAGATAGGATGTGAGCATTAAATAAGAAGGCATGAACAATCTCTTAGCAAAGGGCTGGCACACAGTAAATGTTCAGTGGTAGCTTCTTCTTCTTCTTCTTCTTCTTTTTTTAATGGAACCAGGATCTTATTAGAGAGGCTTTATCCGCCTGTCTCAAATGAATCACCATACGGCCTGAACAGTGTGTCCTTAAAATAATGAATGTAACAAGCCATAAAATGAGATACAGTCCTAAAGTCATCCCTCGTCTCCCCTCCCCCACCTCTCTCTTCTCCCCTAAAACTTGTTATTCTTTCCTTTTACAGACATGCGCACACGCACAGAGCAATTGAAAATATCTAAAATTCTCAGAGGATGTCCTTTCATTGTTCATGCAGTCCTTATCATCATAGCTGTAAATGCTTGCCAAAAATTTGTTGTTTTTCTCAAGAACAATCAGTCAAGTCCAGAGGAGGGTGAATGCCCAGGCATTCTTTTAATACACCTTGAAAAAAATAAGCATATCACAAACACAGTTTTCCAACATTATAGGCTCTTGAACAGCTGTAATTTGCCTTAAGACATTTTTATTCTTTGGTTTTCACATCCACAAAACCTACATGAATAGCTAAACTGAAATGAAGCTGTTGTTATAGAATTATTCTCATAGATCATAAAATGATCTGGCTGGAAGCATTTGGGTTAATAACATTTGTGTTTGTTCTACTTTTTCATGACTGCCTGAGAAGGCCAGCCACAAAGATCAGCACAGCATGCAGCAGCCACCAGAAGGTCTTTGCAGCCAGCACTCTGCCTCCTTGTAAATAATACATGCATAAAATACTATTATATTTTTTAAAGGAATGCAGCAGTTCTTATAAGCCTGTGTGTATGTATGAGGGGGGGGGACCCAAGAAAATGAAATTTACTTATAAAAATCTGTGTATTTATTCTTAGATGTTTGAACTTCAGTCACCTTCAGAGTACTCTCCATTTGATACAATGCACTTATCAAGACATTTTTTCCACTGCTCAAAACAGTTTCGGAGCTCATCAATTTTGATGCCTTTTAGTGTTTCTGCCGTTTTTTATTTCACCACTTCCACATTAGCAAAACATTTCCCTTTGAGGACCTTTTTCATCCAGGGAATCAAAAAAAAGTCACTCCACAAGACATCAGGTGAATAGGGAAGATGGGGCACTGGGATCATGCCATTTTTGGTCAAAACTGCTAAACACTCAGTGCGGTATAGGCAGGCGTGCTAGTAAATCACCCATCACGAAATTGTCAAACGACATGAAAGAATCTCCAAAAATTCACCAAAGCTGAACGTAACCTCTCACAGTAACACTAGCGGGTACACTGATGCCAATGGGTTCCTAGAACACTTACCTACCTACAAGGGGTCTGCCCTCCAAAAAATAATTCTGGGGTGTTTTGGGGTCTCCTTCATATTTGCAGAGTGAAGCTGCTCTCTGGTATATTTTTAATTAGCCATAAAGAGGCAGTGAGAAAGCCGATTTAAATGTTGAAGCTGAGATTAAATAATGTCTTTTTTTTTTTTTTTTT